>NC_135426.1:7137500-7242500 GCF_051991245.1 Festucalex cinctus
TGTGTAAATAATTTGTTGTCCTGATTCATTACTTAATTCTGCATTTTACAGTGAGATCCGACTGATGGAGATCGTCGAGGGGCTGTGTGACAGCAGCAGCTTCGAGTGCAACCAGATGCTAGAAGAACACGAGGAGCTGTTGGAGACATGGTGGTTTAAAAGGTTCGTGGAAGTGGACCCAAAATGTTGATCAAAGCATCTGCTCGATCTTTTTTGTTTTTTTTCCCTGTTTGAAATGTAGGAAAACGAAACATCCTGATTTGCATAAATGGTTCTGCATTGACACCATCAAAGTGTGCTGTCCAAAAGGCACATTTGGACCTGACTGCAATGGTGAGGAATGTTGTCCAGAAATATTCAATTTCTTTGCTATAAATCACAATCGGGTTGCAGTAGCGTTTTTGTGTGTGTCAAAGCTTGTGTCGGAGGCTCTGAGAAACCATGTCACGGGAACGGCAAGTGTGACGGCGACGGGACCCGAGGAGGGGACGGGAAGTGTACATGCGACGTCCAGTACACGGGAGACTTCTGCCTGGACTGCATCGACGGCTACTTCAACGAAGTGCGCAACGACACCTTCTCCCTATGCACGGGTATGACATAATCACCAAACGTCTTACCGTGCCTTTAAAAAAAAATAACTCACTGAAGAATGAGCATCTCTTCTCCATTTATTAGAATGCCATTCCTCCTGCAAGACCTGCCGCGGCGGGGCAACCAATCAGGACTGTGACGAGTGCAAGGATGGCTGGGAGGAGGATGAGCAGGAAGCCTGCGTTGGTATATAAGAAGCTCATTTCAAGACAGAAACGGAACGTGATTACATCTCCAGAGGCATTTCGACACGGGGTCATGTGATTTTTATTTTTTTTATTTTTTGGCAGATGTAGACGAGTGCGCCAAAAACTCGCCTCCATGTCAAGAAGATGAATACTGCGTCAACACGGAAGGCTCCTACTCCTGCAAGGGTAAAACGTGGCACGCACATCTCAAATCAGAGCTTCGAAATGAGCTCTTATGTTCCCGCAGGTTGCGATCAAGCGTGCACGGGATGCACTGGAGCCGGTGCAGATGAGTGCAAGGGGTGCGCCGGTGGCTACCAGGACATCGAGGGCACCTGCACAGGTTTGCGTGGTTTCTTTTGATGGATCCCAAATATCCACGTTGAAGGAAATGGGTGTCAGTCGTTCAGGAACTATGAAGATATAGCATTATACTTGAACAACAACAGAACTGCAGCTTCATCGTTTTTATTGGACCTTTTCATTGTCGGAGTGTGACGATACGCTTACGCAAGTATCGCTATATTTGTAGTTAATATGCAGCCGCTACAAAGGCTCCATTGGTCATTACTTATTGAGCAATTACTTGGCGGGCCTCATAAGAGTGGCGGGGAAATGGACGCAAGTCTTCAGGTGAAGACTCATCAGCTTACTTTTACTTGTGGAAGACATTCATCTGTCCCAACAACTGACTCACTTTTGCATATGTTTCTATGAAAAAATCAGTATTATATCTTCAATTTTAACATTTTTAAAACATATCTGATGGTTTGACTTTTTGAAGAACACAATTTCTGAGGAATATTGATTTAATTGGATTTTATATTTAAGTAATTTATTTTTGCAATGTTACACAAACTGTCAAGATTATAAAATGAAACAA
Organism: Festucalex cinctus; assembly: GCF_051991245.1. NCBI lineage: Eukaryota > Metazoa > Chordata > Actinopteri > Syngnathiformes > Syngnathidae > Festucalex > Festucalex cinctus. Next base: position 7,139,166 of record NC_135426.1, read on the forward strand.
CGGACATGTTTAATGACAATAGTGTTTAAGAAAGACACAAACTTGTTGACAGAAAGTGGTCTCTTTTAAGGCATTTGTATTTGTTTAAATAAAATAATGTATATATATATATATATATGTGTATGTATGTGCTAAAGTACTCACTGGGAAGACACCAGTTTTAATATTGTGTTTCAGTGATGGTACAAAAATAAACTATTTTCTCATTGACAAAACATCAGTTATGTCTTAAGTAATTATTATTGTGGATTTATTACCTGACTAATAAATCCATAATTATCGTGAGGTCCCCACCCCTATTGGGTAATAAAAGGGCTTAACTCTAACTTTTTTTTTTTTCCTCTTTTTTTTTTTTTTTTTTTTTTTCTCCCCTAACATTTATAAATGGTAATGATTTTTGTTTTAATAAGACTCGACTGCCTTTTGGCCAGTTACTGAATCACTCCTCTTGAAATCTTACAATGTGTGAGGGAGAAAAAAAAAAAAGCTTTGATTTATGTAGGGCTTACATAAATCAAAGCCTTACATAAATCAAAGGGTTTTTGAAATGCTGGAATTACTACTCTAGAAATGTTGTAAGATCTATATTCAAAATTAAATCAATTTAATTCACTGGTGGTCTTGTATTTCCACTAGATATTGACGAGTGTTCGCAGGGTGAGTCACTGTGCACTAAGGAGCACCAGCGGTGTACAAATACCAAAGGCAGCTACAAGTGCGTCTGCTCCGTTGGCTACGAGGACCAAGATGGCGAATGTGTCCAAAAACCACAAGAAGGTTTGTGTCGTTCTTTGTCGGTGCTTGTAGAAGAAGTTCAAGTCATCACGTCTAAATCTTATTGTGTCATTAGAACAAGATGAGCCGGCAGTAAACGAGACAGACGAGAGTCTTCATGCGGAACTCTGATGTGGAATTGGACTGACCAGGAAATAAGATTTGACGCTGCTCGTTTTTTCTTTTTTTTTTTTTTTTCAATAAAATAAAAAGCACTTGGATAACTTATGAACAGAGGCGTAGTAGTTTGCCATTAGGTAAGGCAGGCAATTGCTTGGGGCAATGGGGCCCCTTAGCCACCAGGGGCCGCTAGAGGGCCAACAGATTTGACACAAACCTGCATGTCATTCACATTAGCAGGGCAGCAATGTCAATTGACTGTCTCAAATTCCCTGAGTCAGGGGTTTTTATTTTGGGGTTTTTTCAGTCAGCATTGAGTATACCCATTTCTTACCCCCCCCCCCCCCCCCCCCCCACACACACACACACACACACTGATTAGATTGGCTAACTTTTTGCATGCGGCCCGATGAGCCAATCTACGGCAGAGTTGGGCAGGTCATGTCCCGAGCCACAATGCCGACCCATGAATATTTAGATCAACTGAAATTTAGCAAACTGATTTGCCCTCACACACGTGATACTTGATCCCAATGTGGGTTCGATTCCCAGGATGGACACTGCGGTGACACACTAACTACACGCTCTTGTAGCTACAGGCTGGTACTGTACTTGATTTTTAAGTACCAATAAATTCAAACACAAATACGGGGTCACATATTTTAAGATTCAGCACAAAATACTGAAGTCTAACCAGACAGTTTCACTTTTTTTTTTTTTTTTTTCTATTGTAATTTGTTTTATAATGTGCTTTTTTTGCCTCCTGATAAATACATTTTACATTATTTCAGGAGGCTTGTGTTACCAAACTGTTCTTGCCAGGTCATTATAATTTCATTATTGTGAGCAAGTACAAATGACGGATTTTTAATTACATGTCACCATTTTTTAAGAGGATGTTTTTTTTTTTCCCCTCTGGACTACTTTTTAAAAAAAAAAAATGGTGAAAATTGAGAGTATAGCTACTTCTCCAGGGACCACTCCACCACTGCCGAGTTTTCATGCTATTTTTCTCCCCTGTGCTCAATCTAGCATTTGTCTTTATTTGATGTTTGAAAGTAAATAAATATGTTTCAAATGAAGATGTGACCTAATCTTCAATGTCGACATTCATTGTCCAGCGCTCGGGAGAGGTGGATTTTTGTGGTAGTGATTATATATGACCAGAAGAGGGCAGTGTAACCATGAAAATGAACTACTCGCTCGAATTCTTTACTCAGTTTCATTGATTGGGAGCCAAAAACTCACCCAATCAAGCTGAAATACTTCTGGGGGACTCCCTCCTCGTCCAGACTGTAAATGAACTCACAAAGCCACAGATTTGGATTGCAATTTCACTCTTGGAGGCAGCACTTTTGATCCTTTTTGTCATTTAGTGTTGCGTAGCGGCACCACCAAACACAGATACATATCGCATTTTGATAACTTTATTCAGCCACAATAAATAAAATGTTACAAAGTCATCACATTATGTCATCATGACTTGCCTTCCATGATCACGACAACACACTATATTTACATTATCTTCAAAGCGTACGTGACTCGTAGGTAAGGGTGGAGGGTTCAGTGCATTCTTCTATCAGTCAATTCACCACAGATGAGTTTCTCTGATCTCAGCTATCACTTGGCTGGCTTTCTGCAATGCCTGCACCCCCCCAAAAAAAAAAAAGCAGAGCAGGACTGTTAAGGAACTTTCTATTGCTTCTGCAGGGACACGAAGACTCGAGCGGGATTTTACCTGCAGCATGTCGGCCGCTTCTTTGCGCCGCTGGGCCATGTCCTCCGACTCGGTCAGCAGGTCGTTGAGGAGGCCCGACTTGTACAGCTGACCCACCAGCTCGCTCTGGAGGCTGTCCTTCACATGGTTGACCAGGAAGTGCATCACCGCCTTGGGCACGCTGATGAGCAAGATTGGGTGGTTGGAAGCCAGTCAGAACTCATTCAAAATAAAAAAAAAACATCATGATACAGTCAAAACGAAACGGTCTCTGGAAGCCCTCCCTCACCTGTCTTGGATGTTCTTGCGCACAATCAGAAAGTAGGACTTGATGAGGCGTTCGATGACCTCGCAGTCCCGCTGCTCACGAGACGACAGCTTCCTGGCTACCGGTACCGGCTACCAAGTTAAAAGACATGAGTCAACAAAGCGACGCGCCTCCTCGTAAACAAATCCGCAGCGTCGTGACAAAAAAACAAAAAAAAAAACAAAAGAGGACAAGTCACCACATCCAGCAGGTTGACGGCGCCCTTAAGAGGGCTTCCGGGGCCCGAGCCGGAGCCGTCCTCTCCTTTCTTGAGCATCCCTCTCCAGGCGCCTGCGCTGTCCTGATCTCCCTGCGGCCCTGCTGCTGGAGCCTACGATCAAGAAGGAGCACCGATGCAAATGCTAACATCAAAAAACAAACGGCATTCAACTAGACTGTGCGATCCATTGTCAGTCCGGTTAAGTTTGGCACCTCAAACAGGCTTTCAAAACAAAACAAAAAACAAAAAAGAGTTTGGACATCAAGGATAATACGTCAAAACTGGAGGAAATACAACATTGTTAGTGCAAGTCCACACAGGCTGGGGTACGAAAAGAGCATGACAAGGGGAAATAAAGATTAGGGTACAAGCCAAGCCATCCATCCATCCATCCATCCATGTGCGGGGGCCAGCAGCTGCCCACCTTGGCGCCGTCTGCATCTGCGCCGTTCGTGGGGGGCTCGGCGGAAACCATAGTCGGGCCTTTGCCAAGAGACTGGCGGCGATTTGACAGCAGGAATGGAGAGAGATCAAATAACAGCAACAGAGTCAGAGAGAGAGAAGGGGAGGACACAATGGAGAGCGAGAGAGAGAGAGAGAGAGAGAGAGGGGGATGCAGTACAAAGTCATTTGGTTCCTTCATTTGTTTTCTGAAGCTGTTGGACTCCCTAATATAACATCTGAAAACCCTTGCTTGAATATCAAAAGAGGAAATGTACCTTATCCCGGGGCACTGCGGTGGGCAGTTCTCTCATCCGGTTTCTCCTTTGCTCCTGTAGATACACAAGCATGACAGAGAAGAGAATATGAGTTATGAGAATATGAGTTCTCAACTCTTCAGTAATCATTAATACAGACACTTGTACTTTTTATACACACAAAAAAATACTATATATATATATATATATATATATATATATATATAAAACAATCACAGATAATTTCAAAGAAATGCCTATATATCCAATGCAGTGCTTTATGTTTTACATGTATTATAAATGCTTTAAGGCTCTACAACCCCTCACCAAACAGTTTATACATTTTTCTCATTGAGGCATTTATATTATCTCCCACTTCTCTGGTGTTTAAACATTCTCAATGTTCAAAACTTTCACTAATTTTATAAAAAATAGGTACAATACAGCAAAAAAAACACACAAAAAAACGCAAATTTGCACTAAAAAAAACCCCCACTAAAAGTCAACCGCGTTATTCTTTAAAAGAAAAAAGAAATGAAAGAAGTAAAACTTGTGATATCTGCCCCTAATCAACATAAAAAAAAAAAAAAAAGATCTACTTAAAATAAATGACAGCAAACAGTCAAGACGCATTCAAAGTAACAAACTAAATAATTCAATAGCATCATGAGCTTATGTGAAATATATTTTTCTAGTAATTGTGCTTTTATACTTTTTTTTTTTATTATTATTTTATTTTTTTTAAACTACAAATAGACTGAGATGATTTGGGTTTTATAATCCGGATTGTTCCACAAACTGACACCTTGAGTTGAAATACATCTATTTGTTTTGTCCTGTATTTAGGTTTGGAATAATTTTCTTAATTTGTACTCACTTTCCTTTTTTTTTTTTTTTTATTTTTTTTTTATTTGAATGTTAATTGTTAAAATTTCATGATGGGCTTTCATTATTTTAAGACTGTTAAACACCATCAATTCATTAAATTTGAAAATTTTAAGTTGTAGGACCATTGGATCAGTGTGGTCTCTGTATCCACAACCAAAAACGAGACAAATAGCACATTTCTGTCAAAGAAAAATGGGTTGGGTGTAAGTTTTGGCTGCACACCACCACACTTCAATGCAACAGGTCGGTTATGAAACAATAAATTATGTAACAATAACAAAGCATTCTTGTTTAATGATTCTTTAACCTTATGTAACACAGCGACAGTTTGACATATTCTATATGCGCTTTCCATGTTAAATGTTCATCAATAATAATACCTATAAACTTTATTTCATTGGTCCTTTCTATTTCTATACCTTGTGCAGTCAGTGTTGCTTCAACATCCATAACATTACATGAAATGAATGGCACTTTTCTATTCTTCCAACCTCTAGTTCCTGATCAGAAAATGTCCAAAAGATGGCGGCCAATGTGAGTACAAATACCTTCAACTAAGGCCGGGTATTGGCCTGATACTGATACTCGCCCATCTCGAATAGGAATAGTCAACGGAAATGAATAAAGTGGTGATGGAATGATTTTAGCACTGCATCAATGCACTGCATTAATGTTGTAACAAAAAAAGAAAAAAAACAAAGTTTTGGGGGGTTCGCGCACACCTCGATATTGTTGTTCATGACCCCGCAGGCGTCTGCAAAGTCTGGATGCTTCGTGTTGATGTAAGCCAGCTCAATGGCAACCAAATTGTGGACCTAATGGAACAGGAAGACAAGCCAGTAGCTCTTGCTTATTAATTCAGCATTCAAACACAAATCATCTCGTACTCATAAACAAATATTTAGACACAAACTATTACTGAGCAGTAAAAAGAAAGCATGTCATGATACCATCTCGTTGGTGATGGGCAGCCTCTTTCTCAAGAGGGATGTGACTACTTCCACAATGGCCTCGTGGAGCTTTGGGAATCTCTGCAGCTCCTGGTGGACAAACTCAGGTATCAGCGCAAGCATCGGAATATGCGAAAAAAAGAAGCACGACGAACCTGCGTGCTGTAGTTGCTGCAGTGCTGGATGATCCTCTGCATCTCCTCGTGGACCAGCTCCACGCAGCGCAGGCTGGGCTCCTCCAAGCGTTTCACCTGCTTCTTCACCAGCAGCTCGAAGGAGACCTCGGGCACGAACAGAGAGGGCCGAGGGCCCTGATGGGGGAAGGTGAAAGGTCAGCCGTGCGTTAGTGTTCACTTTGTCAACAAAAACGAAACAAAAATCATTTTGTCAACACACATTTCTCACCGGACTAAAACTAGACTAGACTAGACTAAAACCCTCATTAATAAACAATAAGTGTGACTAAATCATTATGCATTTTCATCGACTAATGAAGACGAGAGGAAAATGTCCTTTACGTAATCAAAACTGGACTAAAATCTATGGACATTTTAGTTCATGAACAAAACAAGACGAAAATATGCTTTTTTAAAATCTTGTCTCTGCTAATCTGTCACGTCTGTGACACTGTCATGTGACACAGCACAAACACATGTGACAGACAGGAGGTGGATTCATGGTGAAAGCTTAAAATAAATAAATAAATAAATAAATAAATAAATAATAGTTATAATTTAACATTACGCCAATTAACATTCCAACAATAATGTTAATGTGAGTGCTAACTAATGCTGGCTAACTTGCTAGCTCATTACATGGAGCCATAGTAGCTACTGCAATTGTGTGTCAAGTTGTTTTTCATAAAAAAAGATAAGAAAATTTGATGTGAAATAGTTTTAGATCCAAAAAGGTTCAACATAATCTGCTGACAAAAAAATATACATGGGTAAACTGGTTGTTCTGACTAAAACTAGACTAAAATGTTGACAGTTTTTGCTGACTAAAACTAGACAAATAAAATAGCGTTTCCTTGGACTAAAAAATAAAGAATAAAATGCTAGATTTATAGTCGACTGAAAATGGACTAAATAAAAATGAGATGAGGTTGACTAACTGTGATATAAACTAACAAGCGTGACTGAAATTGGACTAAAACTGAGCCAAAATTTTAAAATGGCAGCCAAAATTAACACCATGCGGCAACTTTGAGAAATGGTCAAGTAAGGCGGCACGACTCACGGTCGCGTTCCTTATCGCTGTCAGGATGTCAATGGTGCTGAGGCCTCCCAGGGGATCCACGCACTCCAAAGTTCGGCCAAAAGTCTCGTGGAAGATGTAACAGATTCGGGCTCCGCCACAACTAACGATGGAGAGGCGAGAGGGGAATCAGATGCGGTTCGCTTCATGTCACCGGTAAAATGATTTCCGACGCTCACAGCTCTGCCGTCTCGATGTACTTGGCCGTGCCCTCGATGGTGTTGCAGTACTCGGTGGCGAACTTGGTGATGAGCTGCAGCAAGGTGGCACTTTGGTCCTCCACAGGCTCACCGTAGCTGCCGAGCAGCGACTGGTACTGAGCGGCCAGCACGTTGATCCGCGTCTTCAGCTCCGGCAGACAGTCGCGGATGTGATGCATCAGGAGTCTGGCGTCACGACACGCAAAAGGTTTCAGTCAACCTTTACTTGTGCCGACATTGCCTGACTGTAAACCAAGGGTAATGTGGTTGACAAAAACTAATGAAACAACTGAAAATAAAATGCAAAAAATGAATTGTAGTTCATTACACAGTACTTAAAAAAATAAAATAAAATATTGTATTCGACAAATACTCCTAATAGAAAGAAATTAAAACTAATACTAAAACTAATACAAACTAAACAAAAACAAAGGCCTTTAAAGCCAGTGAATGCAGAAAATTGAAAAACACAAACACAAAACTATTCGATGCCTGCTGTAAACACAATTAACTCATTTCTAATAAAATATTACAAATACAAATGAATCCTTACTAATGCTGCATAAAACAATCATGAGGTTTTGCTCTTCAAATGGTTCCCTAAGCAAGAAGAAAATGTGTTTAAAATATAACAAAACATCTGTAAATGTTTTTGAAGACTAGTGATACCCTTTCCACCACTCATGTTAAAATGGATTCTTTTTCCATCAACTTTGTGTTTTCATTCCTTGTTACTTTTGATTTAATAGTGTAGAAACGAAGCTCTGCCGCAAATTGTGAAAATGTGCAAAACGTCGATTTGAGGCACAACCAAAAATGTTTGTAATTGTCTGCAGATGCTACACAATGGTGGTGAAGCACTTTTTCCAATTTGACAAAACTAGGGCATGACTAAATGAAGCTCCTCCCCTCATTTCAATATTGTTCCCTGGACCTGGCAAAATAAACTTTTTATATTAGACATGGCTTGGGCCTGAGCTCAAAATTTGACCGTATATTTATTTTTATTTTAGCCATATTATTCATATTTATTTAATTTAGGAAAGAAACTGCTCTATTCTTTTTTTTCCCATTTCTTGATCAAACAAGCAGTCACAATGCTATACGTTTTGTATATTTCTATTGGGTGCTATTTCAAGCATTTGAAGTCAACTTTTCATACTCTGAAAATGCAACAATGAAATTGCGGAAAATGTTTTTCATAATAAACGAATTCATGCAATGTCAACTCATTCACTCGCCGTCATTTTCACTGAAGCAATCCTCTTTGCTGCTGCTTGTTTTACAAGGATTTTGACTGATTTTGCAAGGCCCAGAGAATACTGTGTTCTACTGCTATAAAAACATACCAAAAGAAAGATTAGAATCTCTTCTTTCATCAGGAAAAATATATATTTGTATCAGTTTCCGTTTTGCAGCAATTAGCATTAGAATATAGCTAAATTTCATCAATATTCAACACTGACAAAAAGACCTTGCAGCAACATGGCCCTGGCTGATCTCTTATACTCTGCTACCACCTGCTGGCTGTCTTTTTTTTAATTTTTTTTATAACTACCATTGCTTTAAGCCACCTCTTCATGTCAGAAGCTCCATCAAAGCCTTCTGTATGCTCTAGCATAAAACAAAAACGTGTAAACACGTTTTTGGGAGAGAAGGACAGGGTTAAAAAAAAAACGTTTTTACATGTTTTTGGGATTGAATGAGTTAATAATCTAGATGGCACTGACCTATTCAGGGTCCTGGCTAAGTATTTGGTCCCGTTGCGATTAGCAAGAGAGGGATACTTCTTCTGCAGAAAGACGTGTTCGTCATGAATCGCATCAGCCACAGACTTTTTATTGTTGATGTCCAGCTGGCTCCTGTACACATCAGAGAATCGACAGTGTTATATTCCACCTTCACAGGACATCAATGCTGGATTATTAATATTTCATGTTGAATACAAAAGCCATGCTTTGATCACAGTAATGGGCCATAAATAAACAATACATATTGACCCGTATTGTCAAAAGCACTCATCTCCAGACTCGTGTTGAATATGTTGCAGGTGGGTGCTAACCTGTTGACCACGCCGATGAGTCCCAGTTTGACAGGAATGACTCGACCCATCAGCACGTCCATGGCATCGGTACCGGCGTCCATCAGGTCCAGTTTGGTCACCACGGCCAATGTCCTCCTGCCTGGAGGGTCAAATTTAGACTTTTTTTTAAAAGTTATTTCATATATCTCACTTATTGCTTTTGGACTTTACCGTCGGGGTCCACCTCCCGGGCCACTTTGAGGGCCTCTGACGTCGCCATGTCGGTGTTGGCGGCGGTGACGGCTAGTATGATGCAGTTGGGGTTGGAGATGTGCGTGAGGATGAGATCTCGGATCTGGATCTCAATGTCTTTGGGCTGATCTCCTACAGGCACCTGAGACAAAAATGGTGGGTTGCGCCATGTTAATAATAAGGTGGGTTGCGCGTACGCTCGGTGCCGTGTTACCTTGGTGATGCCGGGCAGGTCCACCAGGGTGAGGTTGACAACGTGGGGGGAAAAGATCTTCAGGTGAATTGGCTCGTCACTGATGCCCTGCACAGTTATTTGGGTTTACAAAAGTTAAGTATGATGAATAAGTAGATGGTTATGACTTGAAATCCAATTACATGGTATGGAAAATACAACTTGTTCTTTTACAATAATATAGTCTCCGTGCCCCAAACATAATTTTTCTGATTAATATTGCATTTGTGGATGTGGAATAAAAATTAAGCAGATGAGTAGATTTATTGTCATCAATGTGGGGGGTGCAGCCATCTTGTACTGTACCAAACTGCTGTTGACTATAATTAACTCATTTGCTCCCAAAAACGTATAAATATGTTCTATTTTAAATGTATTAAGCGGCCCAAAGACGTATTTATATGTTTTTTGTTTTGTTATTTTATGTTAGAGCATACAGAAGGCTTTGACGCAACCTCTCAAAGTCAGAGAACGGGTGGAGAAAAATGGTAGTAATGACAAAAACGGCCAGCAGGTGGCAGCAGAGCATATTAGATCAACCAGGGCCATGATGAAAACAAACTGTTTCCCTACAATTCTAAGCAAATTTGTGAATAATGATGAAACTTAGCTATATTATAATGCTAATTGCTGCAAAACGGATGAAAAAAAAAAAGAGACTAATCTTTCTTTTTGTAGGTTCCATGTTATTATAGCAATAAAACACAATATTCTATGGGCCTTGCAAAAGCAAGTCAAGTCAAGTCAAATCAGTCAAAATCCAGTAAAACAGCCGGGAGCGAAGGGGGTTGCTTCAGTGAAAATGGCTGGGAGTGAATGAGTTAACATCAAAGTGCCTTCGGGTTCGCATTTTGACCGTCACGGCTCACATGTATTTTGGTAGCAGCAATGGTGTCATCAATCTCACCTTATTATTCCCTGATATTCGCTCGGTTTCAGCTTCTATCTCTTGCCTGATTTCATCAAAATCAGTGTAGACCTGCCAAAAATAAATAATAAAAATAAATTGATTACGATGTAATGCTTGAAAGCACACCACTCGTTACCTTATTCTTAGTGTGCAGAAACTTCCCCCACTCTTCGCCTTCTCTGCCTGTATAACACGAAGGCACATTTTAGGACATTACCACTTTGTTTAAGTCACTAACAACAAGACTGGCAACTATTGTGCAAAGGATGCTAGGCCACGAGAGGCAGGGTGGCAATGGGGCTCCACTAAAGCTGGGGATCAAAGCAGGTGAAGGAAGAGCCATAAGTTAGCTAATATGTGATTCACTTTACTACACTGCACCTTTATGGAGATTTTTCACACCCTGGAATCTGCAAGTAATTAAACAGCGACAGAAGAAAAAAAAAACTTTTATTGTCAAGACAACAAAATGCTTGGCGTAAAACACTGATAATGCTAAGAAAGGATGGGAAGGGACTGAAAACCCCCAAAGGTCTCCTCTGGGAGTGGAGGGGTGCGTGAAAAGTTGGCGCCTACCAATGTCGTCATTTTTGCGGGCATCTCCCGGATCGACGTGGACCAGCTGGAGGATGAGAGGCCGCCTGGTGACGATACCGGTCCCGCGGGGGAGCAAGTCACGGCCCACCAAGCTCTCCAGGACGGAACTCTTGCCGCTGCTCTGGAGATGCAACAAGCACAGATTTATGTGCGTTCGTTATACTTTTGTCTGAAAGCAAGCTCAGAAAATCACTTTAACTTAACTCCTTGGATACCAAATTGCCACAAGATGGCACCAAAGCAACAACCAAGGACAAAAACAGTAAATGGGCAAGTTTCTCAGTGAATAAGAGAGGATGGGATCCAAGAAAAAAAATGGAAATAGGCAAATTTATGCATGCCAAACTGAGGCTTCACTGTAAATATACTTTTAAAATACGTTTGCATTGGTGTTTTGACAGGTTGGTGATGACAGATTTGAATGAAGGTGAAAAACACACCTGTCTTTTACTACAATAGTGGCCTAATTTGGCAGGATTCTTAAATTAGCATTGAATAAAAGGTTATCAGTCTTTGACTTTTTTCCAGTGCAGACTTGAATGCACTCCAGCTAAATATGTACACACGTGTCATAAACGTCCACTTAAATTCAGAACGAATATGAATCAATTTCTAGCTCATCACAGAGTCAGTGCTTTGAAATAACAGTTATCGTAGCCTTTTACTGTACCTGTGTCCCCACCACAGCTATTTGCGGCAGCTGAATAATATCCGCGCCCACAGTGTTGAACACATCCTGGAGTTTGTTTATGACGGGAATAAGGGCCTCCATGTCTTCGGGCTCGCGACAATACGATGAATTCGCCGGCTATTTGTTTGTGATGGAGCCAAAGTCATTCAATGTCTCAGCGTCGCCACCATTGCGACAAGAGCAGCTTCGCTTGAGAATTCGCAGCAATGGGAGTTGTAGTTCTCGCACAACACTCGCTTGTGGCCCATGCTGAGAAAGAGACTACAAACAGAACAACGCGAGAATACACAATTGGCTCCAACTCTCGCGCCTGCGTCAACGTATTGTTGACAGCCTATCTTTGAGTAACGTAGTTTGTGTGTGTATCCTCAAAGCTTGAATGAAATAACTAGTTTTTCCGCCAAGTTAAATAAGTCTGCCATTTTATATTGCACTATGCTACAGTTCTTGGTGAGTCAAATCTACTTGTTTACTTTTGACAATTTACGGGAGTGGAAACGATGGCTAGCATAACTGTTACCTTCAGCTCAGCAGTGTTAACTTGGTCAGCACAACTTATAAAATCTCCGAGAATCTAATATGAATATGAGGCCGAATGCTACTGGATTCCATTAACATTGATGACGTGACAATCTTTCAGGCTGGATTCACCTTGGGCAATGTTGTGGGGATGTACCTCGCGCAGACCTACGATGTAAGTTGACATCAGTACCTCCACCAAGGCCGCAATGCTGTTTTCAGTGTATTGGGTATTATTTTCGTCTTCAAGGTACCAAACATAGCCAAAAAAATCGAAGCGTTCAAGAAAGACGTGGAGGCCAAGAAGAAGCCACCTGAGTGACCAACGTGGAGGATGTTTCCACCAAGAATATGCACTCTGCAGAACATCGCTATTTATTTCACAGGGTTGTGGAACAAGGTTGCACTTAATACAACTCAAATGCATGTACGGGGAATAATGACAGTGCCTGAAACATTTGTTTCACATAAATGTTACATTATATTTCTACTAGAGGGCTGGATTTGAAACTGTACACATTTTGGTTTTGTTAATCCAGTGTGTTACCCGTTTGGCACATATGTTCTTAACAATAAAGTGGCTGATCATGCCTTTAAATTTGTCTTATGTTTTAAGAAAATGTATAGATTACATCAGTACATGTGCCAATACTTGACTGTATTATAATCAGTCCCGTTCAAAGGAAGTTACTTGATCTTTTTCCGTTTCGTCGCCTTGTTTCTCTTGTCCTTGGAGCAGCCGTACCCCCTAAACTCCAAGCAGGTGGCTGCATTGTGAGCAATGTAGTACACATTCTGCATGGCTGCCACACTGAGAACGTCTGCTGCATCTTCTTTGGCCGCTTTGTCCCCAGTGGACCTCTTCTTGGCTGCTTTTGGAGGCCCAGTCTTTTTGGTGGGTTTGGAGCTGTGTGATCTTGATTTTGTGGTCTTGACAGCCTTTGGAAAAAAATTTGTGTCACCATTTGTGGTTCGTGATTGTTTTTATTTTTTTATTTTTTATTTTTAAAGCCTTACCATAAGGGTGAGAGGTGAGCTACAGTCATACAAATCAGCTTTGAAATCTTCACAAAAATCAAAATTTTTTACAAAAACAATTTCTCATAAAAGCAGAGAAAAGTAACAAACAGCTTACCAGTTCCCCACAGCGGTTGATAAGCCAACAAAAGGATTTCGACTGGCTCCTTGTTTATGTCCTGTTGACATGGTAGCACAGCCTAGTTCATACAGTGAAAAGGTAGGCCTCACCCTCGAAAAGACTCGGCGCCAAAATGTCACAAAGAACTGAAGACGCCAATGAAAGCCAACAAGGTACCTGGCTTTTTTATTTCAAATATTTTAAGACAAATTCTTTGGCAACTCCCCAATTCAAGAAGCCCTTGGAGTTACATTGTGAGCATGCATACATTCAGATCATGTCAAATATGTGAAAAGCATGCAGACAACTGGAGCTCCCTGTCAACCACATTGACGTAAGTGCAGAGTCACTTTGGGTACAACAAGGCAACCAATATGGAGCCAAGAGAATCCTACAAACAGCCGCAGCATGCATAGTGAAAGAAGTGTTGTTTTTACAGTGGATGTTACCATGGTAGCACAGCAGCATGGTGATGTGACCTTCAAGGAGGACTTGCCATGGAATTCTATTTAAATAATGGATTGAAATGTTCTCTTTCGGGGGTAAAAAAAAAAAAAAAACCTGCTGTCAGGACACAAGGCTTTTGTTTGTAAACAATAGTTTGTGCTTGAGTGCTTTTGAAACAATGTTGGCGAGCTCATGATGCCTAAGAGTCAGAAGCACTTTGGAGAAGGCTACTGAGTGGACACGAGGTTGACGATCATGCGGATGATGCGGGAGCCGCGGGGGCAGCTGCACAGGTCCATGCTGGGATTGCGGATTTTGTCTTCCAGCAGGCGGTCCAACTCCCAGCGCAGCTCCTTGACCAGCTCAGCCACCTGTAGTAAGTGTGTTTGTTTTTACTTTTGCCCAAAAATACAATCTATAATATCCTTTGGGTGCTGACCTGGTGAGAATCAGCAGCGAATCGAATCCATCCGTCATCGAGGGAGATGACAAACTGGCCCTGGTGCAGGTCCACGCTGACCTCGCCGCCTCCGAAGAGCACCAAAGCGTACACGGACACCATGCTGCAGTCCCGGATGAAGACCCGTCTGGTTTTCACCTTCTCCAGGTACACCAGGTAGGGGCTGGGGTACTTGCGGACCTATTAGCGCAGAGGGGAAGAAGATGCTGGAGTGTACAGCACGTACGGACCTCGTTTAAGTTCGTCGTCATTCCACTCACGTTGTAGTTGACGGATGAGGGGTGAACGTGGACGCAGCCGTCCGTCTTGGTCAGGAAGCGCAGCTCGTTGGCCTTGGGGAGCATCTTCACGGCTCCTTTCACGCTCATCTTGTAAACCACCTCAGGGGCTCGGACCTGGAGACCAAACGGGAGGTTGTCAAGTGTTACAGCCACGTCAAATGTCGTCTTACATCAGGGGTGGCCCTCGGGGGCCGGAGGCCTGCAGGTTTTGGAGGTTTCCCTCTTCCAACACAAGCTGATTCCAATCAACAGGATCATTATCAAGCTTATGCAGAGTTTGCTAATGATCTGATCATATATCAGCTGTGTTGGAGAATGGAAATGTCCAAAACCCGCAGGACTCCGGCCCTCGAGGACCGAGTTTGACCAGCTCTGTCTTACATACACATCCATCCATCCATCCATTTTCTTGACCGCTTATTCCTCACAAGGGTCGCGGGGGGTGCTGGCGCCTATCTCAGCTGGCTCTGGGCAGTAGGCGGGGGACACCCTGGACTGGTTGCCAGCCAATCGCAGGGCACACCGAGACGAACAACCATCCACGCGCACAAGCACACCTCGGGACAATTCGGAGCACCCAATTAACCTGCCATGCTTGTCTTTGGAATGTGGGAGGAGACCGGAGAAGACCCACGCGGGCACGGGGAGAACATGCAAACTCCACCCAGGAAGGCCGGAGCCTGGACTCGAACCGGAGTCTTCAGAACTAGGAGGCGGACGTGCTAACCACTCGACCACCGTGCCGCCCGACGTAAGACACATACACATGTGAACTTTTAAAAAAAATTTTTTTTAACCATCTTAAAATGATCTGGTCCATGAATCCATTGCCCACCTGTCCATTAAATCCATTGATGGGATTTTTTTTCCCTTTCATTTTTATTAACTAATTTGCTCCTAAAAATGTATAAATATGTTCTATTTTACATGTTTTAAGTTTCCCAAAGACGTATTTATGCTTTTTTTTTTTGTTATGCTAGTGCATACAGAAGGCATTGATGCAGCCTCTCAACTTCAGGGAACGGGTGGAAGCAATGGTAGTAATTACAAAAACGGCCAGTAGGTGGCAGCAGAGTATAAGAGATTAACCAGGGCCATGTTCAAAACAAGCTGATTTCCCCGCAATTCAAAACAGATTTGTGAACAATGATGAAACTTAGCTACATTCTCATGCTGTTGCTGCAAAACAGAAACAGATAGAAATAGGTGTTGGGGTTTTTTTCCCCTGATGAAAGAATAGACTTTTTCTTCTGGTAGTTTCAACATTTTTATAGCAATAGAACACAATATTCTGTGGACCTTACAAAAATCAGTCAAAACAGCCGGGAGCGAAGGGGGTTGCTTCAGTGAAAATGGCTGGGGGTGAATGAGTTACTGAGGAACCAAGTACCTGCACCACATTAGGATAGAGGGCAGCACACAGCATGGCAGACATGAGATGGATGTTGTCAGCATTCAGATTTGCCTAGAACAGAGCACAAGTGTCTTTCAAGTCAGCATTAAAAACGTGTAAATGTATACCTGTTGATAGATGTGATACCACAGGGCCAGTAGCCTCGATGATCCCGTCAGAGCCTTTGGAGCCAAGTCGCTCAATCACCCTTGACCTCAGCCCCTCTTTGATGAACCCGATGTCAGACAGCAGCTCGGCAAACTGCCGCTTGAGACAAGCGATTTCCTGCAGAACTCGCACAGAAAGGAAGTTCTCCCGGCAGTATCGGTGGCCGGATTGGTTGGCTGCCTTTTCAGCGCTGCACCAACCCTAAAAAGCAAAAGAACGCAAATTAGAAGCCTACATCTAAGTCAACAGCGTTCGTGCTCTGTTGATTTCCACCTTGTATGCCTGGAGCAGGGCCAGATGGTCACTACTGGCGACCGCAAAGGCCAGTTTCTTCTCGTTGGCCTCCTCACGCTTGTCCCATGGTGAAACCTTGAGGACAGACAGCAAAACAAGCATTAAAACATTTTTCAGTGTACCTTCTTCAAAACACTTCTTACAAAAGGTGATTTGAAGGCGAGACTGGCGGCGATGGTGAGCGCCGGGTCCAGGCAGCGGAAGATGGCGCCAAACAGCATAAGTTTGCCGACGCGCACGTCGACGGGCAGGCAGGCCAGATGGTAGCCCAACGAGGTGAGCTTCTCCTCGGCCGTCAGGGCTCCCAGGTTCTGCAGGCGCTGCTTGGCCGCGTCCAAGCTGCCCGTGGCCGGCGGCTCGATAATGCGGCGGAAGACCGACTCCAGCGTTTGCTCGGCAAACACGTCCAGGGTCTTGATGCTGTTAGAAGCAGTGGAAACCAAGTATTTAGGAATAAATTGCTTAATTAACCAATTTTTTTTTTTTTACAACCTCACTCAAAATCAACCAAATGACAAAGTGGCTCTAAACCACTAACAAAAATCTTGAGATTTTATGGTGAATTAACCTATGTGTAATTTATCATTTAAAGTGTGAAGCTTAAGGGCAAAAAAAATGCTTGGAAATCTATCGGCAGACTATGAATAAGTATATTTTGCCTTGATTTGACATTTCATTTTGTTTAGATAGTGTAATTCTGGCACACATCAAGTGAAACAGATGGACCTACCGGAGGCAAAGCTGTTCCAGAGGAACTCTCTGGATCTCGGGAAGCTGTTGCTCGGCCAGCTGGTGTTGGAAGCAGTGGCTGGTGAAGAGGTGGAAGCAAACCCCGGAGGCCACGCGGCCCGCCCTGCCCTTTCTCTGAAGCGCGTTGGCCCGCGACACCCACGAATCCTCCAGGCTCTCCATGCTTTTGGACGCGTCGTACCTGAAAAGGGCATCGACACAATTACAACATCTCCGGCCTCAGGCGTTGGCTCTGAACGGTAACAACGAGTGACCTTTTCTCTTTCATCTTGCCGCAGTCGATGACGTACACCACGTCGTCGATGGTGACCGAGGTCTCGGCGATGTTGGTGGAGATGATGATCTTTGTGACGCCTTCTGGCGGGCGACTGAAGACGGCCTGCTGCTCCTCATTGGACAGAGTTGAGTGGAGCGGGTACACTACACATCTGACAGTGGTCACACATGAGGCTATTATTAACCCAGTCACTCGCCGCCATTTTCATTGAAGCTCCCGGCTGTTTTACTGGCTTTTGCAAGGCCTACAGAATATTGTGTTCTATTGCTATAAAAATATGGAACCTACCAAAAGAAAGATTAGAGTCTCTTCTTTCATCAGGAAAAAAAACATCTATCTGTATCTGTTTCCGTTTTGCAGCAATTAGCATTAGAATGTAGCTAAGTTTCATCAATATTCATATTCCTGGTGAAAACACTGTCAAAAAGAGTTTTTTGCAACATGGCCCTGGCTGATCTCATATTCTGCTGCCACCTGGTGTCCGTTAATAACTACTATTGCGCACTAAGCCACCTCTACATGTCAGAAGCTGCAGCAAAGCCTTCTATATGCTCTTGCATAAAAAAAAAGAAAGAAAGAAAAACGTATAAATACGTTTTTTGGAGTGAAGGAAAAATTATTACAAAACTTGAGTTCATGATCACAGTTCTTTTACAATTGCTATTTTTCCAAGTGGAGGACCTTTCAAACAAATGAAATGCAGCCATCTTGGTTCAGCAATGAAAATTCACACTATCAAGACCATCTTTTCTTTAAAATAATTTAAACCTTTAAAACTCATTCAATCTTTTTATATTTTGTATGTTTAATTAATAGAAAAAAATCTACACTATAGCAGAACTGCAAAAGTTGAACCACGACAGTGCGTGTTTTTAAACAAGACGGTGAATTTGGGCGTTTTTGTTAGCTGTAAACTATAACCATCAACACTAAAATACAAATAAATAATCCTGTTCTGTGTGAAAATATGAAATTGCCCTTTTTGTGTAGCACTGAGCATGTTCAAGGGGACTCCCACCTCTCTGTGCGCCTGTTGTTGAACTTCCTGTTTGACTGCAGCTGCTCGAACAGCATCTTGATTTCAGCAAGGCCGGGAAGAAACACCAGCACTGCACCTGAACCATAAAAGTTGAACATTAAAAAGTATACATAAGTGTTTAAACCATAATTATGTGACTGCTGTGGAGCAAAGCAGTAGCGGAGCTACCACTTGCGAAGCAAAGCAGGCACATACTACTATCCTAGAAAACGGCGTTTATTATTTTTCTTTATTTACCGGAATTTTTCAGACAAAATGTGGCCCGAACCGTTGAACATACCGGCACAAATGAGGTATCAAAAGATGCGGCTCGATCTGACTTGGCGGGGAACTTTTTTTTTTTTTTTTTGTTTTTTTTTTTTGGCATTCCGAGTTACCATGGCGGCGCAGTTCCTCCCCCAAAAAAACGCCAAAAAGTCCCATAGGAATGAATGGATAGGGAGGGAAAAGATCCACAGATCAAGCACCTTGGGATTGATCTGATTTCAACAGGAAGTGACTTGATTTCAATAGGAAGTGACCTGATTTCAACAGGAAGTGACTTCATTTCAACAAGAAGTGACCCAGGAGTGACCTGATTGCAACAGAAAGTGGCCTAAAATCAACAGGAAGTGACCTGATTTCAACAAGAAGTGCCCTGATCGCAACACGATTTGGCACTGTTAAGTGCACCCAGCTTTCCACCTTGCACGAGTCAGCAGTCACATCCAAAATATCTGCGGAAATTGTTCTAGTTCCACAAACTATCCTGAAATAGTTTGATTTCGTTTTTAACTGATCTTGCAACATTACCGTTTATATATCCAGATAAATGCACCTGTGTGTGTATTGTACGTGCAACAAAGACTGCTCTCAATGATTCCAACTTGACTTGTTTACTCAAATGAATTGATTCTTGCCTGGGGGGTAACTGTGATTTCCATCCACAATCCACTCCAGCAGACTTTCGATGAGGTCCATGTTGATCTTGTCCAGGTCCATCGCAGCAATGGTCTTCAGCACAGAAGCTTTGCAATCTGGGCGGCCAATAAAGCAATTAGTTGGGCCGTGTCATCGTTTCAATGTCAATGACGCTTATTCCTCATTTCACCTTTGAATCTAACCGTGAGCTCCTGCAGGCTGAGCTGCTGGTCGGGCACAGAGTCCTTCACAAAGTCCTTCTTAGTGAAAGACATGAAGTTCCACATGTCGTCCTCCAAGGTGTCCACAATGTCCTTTGGCTCTCCTCTTCCTCCCTGCCTTCTGACAGACGAGGAGTTTTCCCTCCGCAAACGCATGTAAGGGCTCCCATCCTCCATTACGTAGCTGAAAAACACCAACCGACATTTTTATTTTTTGCAAGGTTTCAACTTCCAAATATTCACAATTCTATTATGAGGCACTAACCGGGTTAAAGAGATGACGTCCTCGAGAAAAAACTGAGTCACAGGGAAAGTGCGACCTGGACAGATTCATAGACATTCAGAGGAAAGCACACACTTTAAAAAAAAAATATATATAT
This sequence comes from Festucalex cinctus, assembly GCF_051991245.1. Classification (NCBI taxonomy): domain Eukaryota; kingdom Metazoa; phylum Chordata; class Actinopteri; order Syngnathiformes; family Syngnathidae; genus Festucalex; species Festucalex cinctus. Next base: position 7,159,269 of record NC_135426.1, read on the forward strand.
ATATTTTTACCAGGTATGTGTACAGTTGCACAGTCGTGGAAATATTCAGAAAAAAGGTTGGCATTCAGTGTGGCGCTCATGAGGATAATCTTCAAGTCATGTCGCTCAAGAATCAGGTCCTTCAGGACCAAAAGGAGGAAGTCACTGGAAAGAGCAATAATTACATTTTTTTTCCAAGAACAAATAAGTTGATTTAACCCTATAAAGCCAAACGTATCATTTTAAATATAAGACATTTTGTGCCCTCTATTCCATGAGTAAAATATTTCTTTTCCATTAAAACCCTCATGTATATGATCTGACACATGCATTGCACGGAGAATCCATTAGAAGGCAGCATCATCCAGCTGGTGGCTTTTCCAGCGACCTTGCAAGATTGACCCAATTGAGAAAGGAGAGACACCTTATTAATAGTGAGAAATGTTCTTTCTGGTTTTTGGAATTACTAATATGTCTGATGTCTGTTTATTATTATATTTTTGATCGTTATAAATATATGAATTTAAAGCATTGTGACCGGATGTATCAAATGTCATACATGGAAGTTGATTTAAAAAAAAATAAAAAAAAAATAAAAAATTGTTCTCATATAATTCATGATTCAGGCTTTATAGTGTTAAAGAAAATACTGTGCGTAATTTGACAAATGTAATTGTTATTTTCTTTTTCTAGAAATGAATGGCATTAAAAAAGTAATAAAATCACATTTCTTTTTTCCAGGGCGATCCCAAGAAGGAACTGACCTCTCCTCTGTGCGCTCGTGCACCTCATCCACAATGACGTGGGTGACGTCTTGAAGGTGCACGTCGCCCTCCAGTCTTCTCAGCAACACTCCTGTAGTGCAGTAAAGCAGCCTGGTGGCAGATGACTAAAAGCAATGGGGGGGACAAAAGAAAAAAGAAAAAAAAACACAAAGGATGTTTGAAATAGTTGCAAAATAATACAAGCTGGACCATTTTTTCCCCCCTTTTCTGGCTATGCTGCAAGTAAATCCGTGTCCACGCACTCGGACACTCTCCAGGCGGATCTGGTAGCCCACGGAGTTGCCGAGATTCTCCGCGCGCTCCTGCGCCACCCGCTGAGCCACCGAGATGGCGGAGATGCGGCGTGGCTGAGTGCAGACGATGTTGGTCACCTTGTTTGCCGGACCGCTCAGGGAAGCGTCCAGAATGAACTGGGGGATCTGAGTGGTCTTACCACACCTTCGGGGAAGATGGAAATTCTTTCATTATTGGCTTAACTGAAGAGTTGAATTTAGGGGTGGGTGACATGTGATTCTTAAAAACAGATGGGGATTAAAAAAAACAACAACAAAAAATAGATGGGGATAAGCTATTCATAGATAAGGTTGGAAAATTGGTTAAAATGATACGGACATGTTCCCTATACTCACGCTGAGCCGCTAACCAAATGATTTTCACTCCTTTCAGTTAAAAAAAATAATCTTTTCTCAGATATCTCACGTGTCTAAGAGAGTTAATAGATTTATTCCCAAGCTATTTTCAACACTTTATCTTGGTTCATAATGTGTAAAAATAAGACAGATGGCATGGGGGCAGACAAGTGGTATTGATTTTGAGAGAAAAAGACAAAAAAAATTTAAATTGACCATACTTAGACATGAGACTTGCGTCCGACAGCAACAATATGTAAAATACTGGTAGTTTCTTTTAAAAATAAAAAACTTATATTCATTAAAGTTATTAATCACAATCTAACAAATAAAAAAATGTTAACTGCACATGTAAAATATTGTTATATATTTTTAAATAAATTAACATTCACGTTAAAAAAAATAAATAAAATGAAAATCTCCAAAAATTTTCCAGATAGCTTTATAAAAAATGTCAATTTCATTTAACCAACTTCCTGGAGATAAAAAGGTTAAACGAATGCAACAAATATCAAAGGACTCATGTTAATATAAATGCTTGGTGGGCTTGATAGGTGGCATGTGGCCGCCAGGCCATATTTTTAGTCACTTCTAATCTAAGTGTATAATTTGAGTTCCTCACCCTGTCATACCGCTGACAACCAACACTTGACATCCGTCCAACAGATCCAGAATGTTTTCTCTTTCGTTCCAAGCTGGCAGCTTCGTCCTCTGCTCCAACATTGACCTGAAGCGTTTGGAGGACTACAGAGTAAACACAAAGAGTCATTAACATACAAACACTGTTGAATGTTTTTTGTTGTTGTTGTTGTTTTTGTCCTCATGGCAATACCTGCTTCCTGTGAAAGTCTCTGCACAGTTTGCCGTTCTCCTGCAGTAAATTGGGATTACTTGTCACCCTCTTCCTCAGGTTGACAGAGCTGATGTTCTCGACGGGGACGGCAGAGGCCTCGTCGTCGTCTTCTGGCCCGTCTGCCTCTCCAGGCCCTGTACACAAAAAATATGAGACATGGTGGAATTTGGATATTATTTTACTGTGGTGATGTCCATACCAAGGTAATTGGAATGAATAAACATTAAAAAAAATACATAAAATAAAAAAAAAACTGACATTTTCGTTAACAGAATAAAAATGTTGCATAGAAAAATGCTTAGGAAAAAATAACTCAAAGTATATTTTACATTTAGAAAACTAAAACAAACTTAAAATTATAGCAAAAATGAGAAAAAACAAAACAAAACAAAACTTCTGCTTGTCAATTAAAGGGATACTTGAATCAGTGAACAATTTTCAGCAGTGAAAAGTTAATATTTTGTCCAGAATTACTTTTCATGTACAATTTAAATAGTAATTTTTCTACTTGATGTCGACTGATGATAACATCACCTGTGCTGATGAAGTAGGTAACGTAACGGCCAATCATAGCTCACCTGTTTTCTGGGTTTGGTCAGTAAACTGAGCCATGATTGGTCGTTACCTACTTCCTCAGCACAGGTGATGTCATCATCAGTCTACAGTAAGTAGAAAAAAAATATTTTTTAAAGGTATTCATTGTACATGGAAAATAATTTTTTCCACATTAATTAGATAAAATATCAACTTTTTACTGCTGAAAATGGCTCAATGAGTCAAGTATCCCTTTATTAATATCACACATGAGTTTTCAGGGTTAATTTTAAAGTCGGTTTTGGTGTTACTGTACATTTGTACAGAGGAAGAAAGGTAAAAAGTCATTTGAGAATTGTAGTTTGCAAAATATTTAGTTATTTTTTTTTTTTTTTAATTTTGTACTCAACAATCCTATACATTTAAAAAAATAATAATCTAAAAAACATACTAGAACCAATTAAATGATTTTTTTTTTTGTCCACTTGGGGTCGCCATCCTCACGGGATTAACAGTTCATTTTAAAAAGATATATAAATATCATAAATATAATAAAATGAATTTATGATAACACTATTATACAGATTCATTCAACACATAGGAAAAAATGGCCAATTCCTCCCTAATCTGTCAATTTGCAATCATTTTGATTTTTTCCCTCCGTAAAAAGACGCTCACGTTCTACTGGCGGCGTAATCCTTCTGCTGGGACAGACGCTTTCCTGGAAAGCCTTGCCGGTCCCAATCTTGCGCTTTGCTGGAGCAACCGAGGCCGGGGGAACGACGACGGGCGGCGGCTTGCTGTATTTGTGATGCTCCACATCCAGCAGCTCCTTCATGGTGGTCTCGTCCTCGCACACGCTGACTAGAGTGTAAACCACGGGCTCTTTGTTGCGGGCGGCCACCAGCGCCTCGCCGAACAGCCTCTCGGTCACGCTGAGCCTTCCGGCGGCGCCGATCGACTCGTCGTTGGTACTGAAGGCCACGACCGGCGCTTGGGAAGGGTAGCGGTTCCCTTTGGGGAAACGGATCTCCAGTTCATACTCCAGGGGTGAGTAGCTGCTGATCCCAGCCTGAGCTGGGCCCTGTTGGCCTGATAAACCTTTATCAGGAGCTTGGTGCTTGAACTTGCATTTGCTGCCGTACCTGCAGCCGCTTCCTTTTAAGTAGAACTGGCAGACTCTTTTGGAAGACTTGCCACCGTTGTGATTGGTGCTGTACTTCTTTCCAATGTTGTCGGTGAGGAACAGCGCATCCAGGGTTATTACCCACACCGAATTGGCAATGCGCTCCTGGAAGCGGTCGCCGTAAATGGCAGCCAGCGCCAGGGCTTCTTCCTGCCTCTGGGTCAGGCACTCGTCCATGGGCATGAGGGAGAGGTCATTGCCGGAAACCGCTTCTTGTCCGAAGCACTCGGTGTAAACCTGATGAAGAAGCTGCTCCAGTGTTGAGCCAAATTCTCCTCCACTAGACTCCAATGCCTGCTTGCTGCGCTCCCGGTCAAACCCATACCTAGACCAAACAAGGATAAACATACAGTGAACCCCACTTTATCCTGGGTGATATGTTGTTCTAGAACCACCTGCTATAGTGCAAAGTTATTATCATTCACAAAAAACTAATAGAATGACTAAAACTAGGAGCGAAAAAACATTTACATCATTGAAATAAAATGCAATATAATAAGTGACCTTGCACTTGACAAACACTCCATAATGTAATATACTGTCTAATACTCATGAAAACTACACAAAAATGTTTTTGAAAAAATAAAAAAATAACAAATTTGCTCAAAAAACTAATAAAAAGTAACTGAATTAAAAAAAAACAAAAAAAGTAAAAATGAAATAAAAACGGATGATGTTTTCACACAAGTCAAAATAAAATAAAAGCAAATGATCATGAAAAATCCCACAATCAAGTGTCGGACAATTAATCTAAATCAAATCAACATTGCAAAGTAGTGGAAGGCAATTTTCAAATAATAAAAAACAACACCTCTGCTTCATTCTGGTCGGTCAACTTTATTTTTTTATTATGTATGTACCGGTATCTCGCGGTGCAATGATTAATCAATTAATTGATGACTAAAAAATGAATTCATAATTGTTTTTTACATTCAAATAATCATTAGAAGAGCTTATTTATTATACAGACAGTAAATATTCTCAGATTTATTTGCCAGACATGAAAGCAGACCTTTGTGTTTTTTCACAACAACACATTACCAACACCTGCTTTTACTTAAGCAATAATCAAAATATTTTGAATATTATGTTTTCGGACAGATTTGAAGGTCCATACCAGTAGTGAATCATTATGAACATTTGTCCATTTTCTAATCTGCACTTTCAATTTGAAATATTGTCGGGATGGAAATGAAATCATATTTATTTATCGACAAAATAAATAAAAACATCTTATTTAAATAATAGTTCGTTGCAGCCAGCATTTTATCTGACCAGTCACCAGAACCGAATTTTAGCCCGGAGTGTAAATGCTTTTTAAATCCAGATTAAAATTTCGCTCACCTGCAGAGTTTGCCGATAGCGAACAAGGAGACAGTAGGTTCAACTGGAGGGCGTTCGTTGTCAGACTCGTATTCTCTCGGGCTCTCTGCTCTCTCCGTGGGTTCGTCAGTAGTGGTCCAAAACTGGCCTTCCTCACGGTGGTCCATCTCATCGTATTCCTCCTCTTCCTCCTCATTTAAGTCATCGAAACCGGTGTCACTAAGGGCATAAGATAATGGATTTCAAGTGTTTTAGAGATCCTGGTCTCGTTAACCACTCGTCTTACTCATCCAAGTCGCGGGTCCGCAGGTCCCACAGCAGCTCCTTGAGGAGTTCTTGGTTCTTGTCAGTCATTAAAATCTTCTGCAAAGGCATGCTGCTCGCTACGGCCCTGCCACTGTCACTCGCCTTGGCGTATGTCGGCTTCTGCGCCAGGGATTTCGGGAGAGCGAAGTCGGTTCGGTTGTGTCTGTCTTGATATCTACCTCCCCGTCCGGTATAGCCACACCTCCCACTACTAACATGGCTGCCAGCTCCTCGTGCTTTGGCGGATCTAGAGCGGGGAAAAAAATCCAGATTGAGCACCAGAAGAAATCATTCTTCACACTGAAGGTTTGTACCTGGTGGATGGGCGGGGTCGCAAATCAAGGGTGAAATCGTCGTCATTATCATCCCAGTGGATTTTTCCTCCTTTATTATTACCTCCTCCTCCACCACCACCACCACCTCCACCTCCAACTCTTCCTCCTCCTCCTCCTCTTGGCTTGTTAAATTTCCCTCCTCCTCTGTTGGGCTTCCCACCTCTTTTCCTCGCACTCATTTTTCTGTCGACAAAACCAGCAACATGTTCAACTAAGCAGCACAGAATATTAAGAATGCTTTTACAACCTTTCACCCTGAAACATGATGATTTTTCTGAGTAACCTTAACAAAAATTGTGTACACTTAAACTGTGCTGTGCCAAATTTCAGAATTGAATTTAAGATTTGTCAATGTGTGTGTTGTTATTGTCAGCCAAAGCCAAATTCGGGGTCAATTAGTGAAGCTCAGGTTTCAACACCGTTAGCTGTAATGCTGCTCACCAAATGGAAAAAATTGCCAACACAAGTCTATGATCTTTCAGTTGATTTCTTTCATTTGATTTTTGATGTCTTTCAAGCTTTTATTTGTAAATGTGTTGAAGTGTAAGCTACTGTTTCTCTTTGCTTTGTGAATATTTTCAGCTGTTTGTAAATGCTGGTAGGTGTTGTGCTTTGTTTAGGTAGGTGCCTTGCATATGAAATGTGTTATATAAAAGGTCCACTGTGTTGCCTAAATCAATATAAAACATAATATTGGCTGAGAAACTGGGAATCTTGAAAATGTACAAGCCTTGAATGTACATTTTTTTATTGGACAGTAAATATTAGTCTCATTTCTAGTATTTAAAAACCCCCAAAACAATTATTCACACTTAAAATCAGATACGTCAGGAACATCACCTAAAAAAGGTCCTTGTTTTAAGACATTTTTCACTTGTTCCAAGCATGTTTTCAAAAGTGAATATTTTCTTTTTAAGTGGAGATTTGTTTTGACGAGTAAGACCCGTAAGACTATTTTGGCTAAAAATGAGACATTTAAAAGGGGTTTACTGTTATTATGCAGCAGCACTTTTTGCTTTTCTGAAACTATTAAAATAGCTGGGGGACGTCATAATAATTATATTATAATCGATATGGACAATTATTATGCGGATATTCTGAGCCTCTTTGTTGCAATCCACGTCTACATCACTGTTTCATAAAAAAAAATGGATGTGATCAAGCCATAGATTTGTTCGCATTGTTGTCATCTCATGTTCACGCCACACTTGAGATTTTTGTAGCGAATACGTGAAAGACAGCAAAGTGTTTAGTCAGTTAACAACTCTTATGAAGCAGATACAAAAAAATGTATTTTATCTGTTAATTTGCCTTTATTTTAGCGTAAGCCTTAGACCAAAACATTTATGTACAATAAAATTAATGTTTATTGTAATGCAGATTAATTTATTGTTGTTTGTTAAAACAAAACAAAACTAAGCATTATTATCACTGTAAAATCAAATGGTTTTTTTTTTGTTTTAGTTTCATAGCCCACTTACCTTTAATGGAAATTCTGTAATCAGATGGTCGATTTCCAGTAACGTGAGTAGAGACAAAGGCAAATTGTGGACATGCAGTAGGAGCATCTAGTGCGGAGTGGCACATAGCTGTGGGCCGCCGTGTTGTGCCACTTGGGTTCGGTGTGCGACAGTGCGAGCGATGAGATGAGATGGTGGCCACTGACACGCTGCCTCACCCAGGCGAAAATTATGCAACTGAGCGTGCGGCGCTTATACCCAACCGGGGCTTTGTGTCCACTTAAGTACACGCCTGGCTGACTATCAATGTGATGCGTTGTGAAGTTCTCGGAGACACACAAAAACAAAAAAAACTTATGACGCGTCACATAACGCAGCTGTGTATAATTTATTTACGATAGTGCTAACATAAGCTAAAATGCTAACCGGTCGGCTCCTAAAGAAATAAGAGCTTTTTCTCGCTACTTTTTCATTGGGAAAAGTTAAGGGGGTTTGGGATACCTCTTGAAACGTTAAGCGTCATGTCAAAACCAAATTTAAATGACATGACAAAAAAAAAAAAATCATAAACGAAACGAAAGACGAGGTACGAGGCTACGGTGTGAGGAATCAGCCAGGTGTTTACGGCTCGTTGATTGGTCGAAATTCAGAGTTCAAAGTTTTCACTTCCGGTAACGGTTTTATTTGATGAAAATAAATGAAATGTCAAACATATATGGAGTAACGATATTTATACGACATATCTGTAAAATAAAGTTAAAGTATAATTATAGTAACTTTTAAATAGATTAGCCATTATGTTGGCGTAACTATGGCAACAATGCTGTTGCTGGCATCACACAGTACAAAGCAGTGACCATATTACTTTTCAGGACCATTTCACTAAATTTAACGGCTTTCCAGACCTTAGTGATTTTCTGTCCTGTGTTGTTTCATCACATTCACTGGAGAACGTCACAGGGAGAAAAGAAATCAAACCTTCTTCTTCAAAGTGCTTGTTTTGTATTTTCCCCTTGATAATAGCCCCACACACTTCATGTCTCAAAAAATCAGTTACAGACGCAAATCAGATTTTTTGTTTTACATTGTTTACTATGTACCTTTCATGTTATGTAGTTCTATCTCGAATAAAGCCTCTGCTAATCTGTCATTGCACATACCCCTGAAATATACTTCAATTGTACGTCATGACTCATGGCAATAAACAAAAATCAAAATCACATAACTTTGAAATATTATAAGAAATACAACAAATGTCTAATTTCTTACAGACTGTACAGCTTCAAAGTAGAAAATAACATTTGGCATGGAAAAAAAAAGAAGAAAGAAAAAACAATGGTGGCAAGAGTGAGAAAGCAAAAACGCCACTCATATTTTGGCACAACTGTAACAAATAAGTTCAGTACAAGAATGTGCAAGTGTACCAGAGCTAAGAGTAATAATACCTTTGCAATATAGTACCAGTGTAAACCTGAGATTCTACAAGTATATTATTTGGAGACATTTACCTGTGTTAAAATAAAAACATTGGGGGGAAAAAAGAGGCCATCCACACATTTGTTAAGAGAAACACAGAAGTGAACATCAAGAGAATTGTTTGAAATCAAATATGACAACATTAGACACATTGTGACAATTCTGTTTGTGCTCTGTGCTTGAACGCGCTTGTGTGTGCTTCATTGGAGCCCACAATTGCCCTGAAGCTTATATAGTTGGAAGGTCAGGAAGAGAAAATACACCAAACAAAATCAAAAGGTTAGTGGCGGCAACTGTTCTTGTGAAGGCAACAGCAGGCTCCAGAGGTGTGTTTTTTTTTTTTTATAATTATGCAGTTGTTGGGCGGATTGAGGGGAACCCACCTAATTATAATCCTACTGTGACAACAATGTAGTCTGATCATTTAAAATAAATTCAAGTACATCTGTAAGTAAATTGAGACAAGCTCGTCATATTATTAAACATTTTTGCCACATTTTTTAGGGGGTGGTTAGGTTGGGTTAGTTTTTGTTTTTTTGTTTTTTTTTATAATTATGCAGTTGTTCGGTGGATTGAGGGGAACCCACCTAATTATAATCCTACTGTGACAACAATGTAGTCTGATCATTTAAAATAAATTCAAGTACATCTGTAAGTAAATTGAGACAAGCTCGTCATATTATTAAACATTTTTGCCACATTTTTTAGGGGGTGGTTAGGTTGGGAAACATTACTCTACGCTAATCTACAAAACAATGCCAAATGTTGGATATTCTTTTGACTATCAAAATCCCACCCCTTAAAAATACATTAAAAAAAATGGTTTAAATATCAAATCGACAACCAAACACACTTTGTGAAGACAAAATGTTTGAACGTACAGTTTTAGACTACAAAGTTCATCACACACTTAAAGAAACAAGTACGGGGATCCAACCAGCACCCTTTGTTTTCAAAATGGTGACAAAAACGGGACTAACTGGTAACAAGAGTTTGGAGGCGTGCATAAGAAGAGTGGGAGACGTAAACGTAACTGCTACCAGATGTTGCTATAAGGCAGGGGTTCTCAAACTTTGTTGGGTGAGTGGGGGGGGGGAATTCTCAGGACCCGGCTCCAATCATATTTGTGGGAGATACGGATTTCTTGTGAACAGTGAAAATCTGCTAAATCAACATGATTGCCGTAAAGAAAAAGAAAAATGATCGGGAAAATATATCGCGAATAAAAAAGGGTTACCGTAAAAATAAATAAATAAATAAGCAAATCTTGTTGTCCAAAACATTCAAATGTGATTTAGTCAATATTTAACTATGCTACTAGGCTATTTAAGTGCAAAAACATTTTATCATGAGAATATTAAAGTCATATTTTTTTTTTTTTTAAAGTTCGTTTTTACAAGGAAAAATTGGCTAGTTTAACATGATAAAACATCACATCTTAAATGGGAGTTTGTCACCTTATATTAATTAAAGCCAAACTTTAATGACAGAATAAAATCATATTTTAATAGGTGAATATGTACACAGCATTATTCTTAAAATATAGGACTATATTCTTTAAAAAAAAAACATTGTAATAATACGCCTTTTGTTCTATATATATTCATAATACATCACAATCATAACAAGGGAAGACGGACGAATTGGTTTATTATTTTTTGTTTAATTGACGCGCTGGTCGATGTAGATCAGCTCTTTTAAAAAAAAATAATAATAATAATTTCATAATTTCATGCTAATTATTTATTGAATCCCAAAGCTACTTTTGGCAAGATCCAAGTTGGAGAACCCCCACTCAAACTTAAAGAACCGCTACCTCAGTTTTTGGCCACCTCATCCGTTGTGTGTCCACAGAAGCCGTCGGCACGTCCTCCCCAACCCCGCCCCCCTCCCGTCACTGGTCCACCAGGAGGCCCTCCCACTCGATGGGCTGCGAGAACACCTCCCTCTCCAGCCACATCTCGTAACTGTAGTGGAAGTCGTCGGGCAAGTCCACGCGCTGGCCCAGCACGCTCTGCAGGCAGTTGTCCACGGGTGCAAAGTCGCCATTGCGGTTCTTGTCGTAGCGCCGGCTGTTGAACTTCTCGATGCTTTCCCGAAGGGCGCACTCCTCCGCCTGGAAGTCCCAAGGCCGTGCGTCGATGTCTGTAGGGCGGCGACATCACTATCACTGTAAAATGCAATTATTTGTCCCTTCTACTACAGCCCACTCGGTTCTATTTGTTTGCGTTAATTTAGCCACATTGTTCTCTCACAGACTGATGAATTGAAATACAAAAATTCATTGCTCTAATATTGAATAATTTGTTGAATTGAATTGTTGTATCTAATAAGATACAAAATATCAGAATGCATTTATTAAATTTTCAATTTCAGGAAGTTTTTTTTTTTTACAATAAAATTAATTTAAAATGACAAATTTCAGATTTATTTTGGCATTTATTAAATTGTCAGTTTCAGTAAGTTTTTTTTTTTATTACAATAAAATTTATTTAAAATGATACATTTCAGATTTATTTTATTAAATAATTGTTGATTTATTGTTAATAAAATTTAAAAAAATACTACTGAAATACACTTTTTGTATTAAATCAGTTTGATTATAATTACCGTACACTAATGATAAATACCGTTTAAAAATAAGAATGTTATTTCAATATTAATTTTTTTTTTTTTTAAAGAATAAGCCATCTTACATTTAAAGTAATTGTTAATTCATAAATTAAAAAATATATATAGTTAAAATGAGTATCTTATTTTATTAAAAATGAACGACTTTACACAAAATACAAAATATTTATAAAATAAAGTTTTCTTTCAATTAAAAATTCCAATTACTAGATGGCAAATAAAGTTTACAAAATAGAAGAATTATTATATATCAGTAAAATAAACAGTAAATAAAGTAGGAAAGTATTCTAGGTAATATTACAAAATGTGTCATTTTATTTTCAATTTAATTATAAAAATGAAAAATGCATATTAACATCGATGCTGCTGTTTTTTTTTGTTTTTGTTTGTTTTTTTTACCATTCCCGTAGGCCCAGTCGTCATTGAGGCGGTGGCGGACCTTCTGGTAGATGGCCGACATGGTCTTCATGTTGCTCTTCCTCCACTGGCGGCCCAAGTACTTGGTCTGGATTTTGAGCAGCTTGAGCACGTACAGTTGCATCATGGCCTGCTTGACCTTGAGCGCCCTCTTCAGGATGGGGGCTGACTTGAACACTACCAACATCTGACAGGGAGGAAAGCAGAGCAAGAAGATGGTGGTTCATTATTATAATAATAATTATTATTATTAGGGCCCGAGCAGCGGCAGCGGCGGTGCCGCTGCGAGGCCCTATTGTTTTTGAAGGAATTCTTCTTATTATTCTTATTCTTCTTATTATTATTATTCTCCGCAAACGATCGCATTTTTGAGACACTAAACGTCAACGACTGCGATTGGTTGGCAACCAGTCCAGGGTGTCCCCCGCCTACTGCCCAGAGCCAGCTGAGATAGGCGCCAGCAACCCCCGCGACCCTTGTGAGGAATAAGCGGTCAAGAAAATGGATGGATGGATAAACGTCAACGAAAACTCACCAAACTTTACACGCAGATCGGGCCTGGCCAAAAATTTGATATTTTAAAGTCGCCGTACATGATAACAGAAAAATGGCTCTGGAGCGCCACCTACATAGGTTAAACGGATCCCTGTCCCGCTACGGCTACGAAAATTGTGTGGCACCTGTAGCATATCCAGATGAACAAAAACCTCTTTGATATGTGTACCCTAAAATAGACGAAGTGAGATATGAGTATTTAAATGTCAAATTTTGGCCCATTTTTGCACATTTACAGGGGTCATACTTTTGCCCGCTTCTCCTACACGGTGAACCCGATTGACTTCAAACTTGGGATGTACCATCTCAACACCTGGGACAACATCATGGTAAAAAATCAAAAGTTTTTGACATACTATATGACGGCGGCGGGGCATCAAATTTAGAGTTTAAAAATTCTTACTTCACGAAGCATTGCCGGTTGTACGTTTAATCTAGAGCTAGGAAAATTTGTACACATATGTAACAGACTATGACCTACAAAAAACTCTTTTTGAACCATGTGCTAAACCTAACAGGAAGTCCGCCATTTTGATTTACGATGGGATTTGTTGCCATTTTTTGTGGCCTTTTTCAGGGGTCCTATTTTATCGAACTCCTCCGACAAAATTCATCCGACCGTCTTCAAACTTGGTGTGTTTCATCTTAAGATGTTTAAAACTCTTTGACTGCCAGGCGTTATAAAAACAAAATAAAAAAATCCACAGTGCCAGCCGCTTTTGAGCATTTTAACTCATCTTTCAAGGCAAAAAGAATATTGTTTGCCTTTACTACATATACAATGTGGCTACTCAATGAAAGATCGCATTCCATTCATTGGAATTTTACTAATCATCATGAAACGTCTTTGGCAGTCAAAGAGTTAAGATGCAAAGTTATCTAAAGTTTTTTATTTTGTCACACGCTGTTGCCATAGCAATGCATTGTTTGCCAAGTGCTGCTTTTTTTTTTTATCTATACATGTGTGAAAACTCATGAAACTTTGCACACACATCAGACTTGTCATGAACATGAATTTATAGAAATTTATTGTGTAATTTGCAATAAATAGCGCCCTCTAGACATTTTTATGAAGCATTTCCGATTGTATGATTATGCTAGATTTGTGAAAATTAGGACAGACCCTTATCAGCCTAAGACCTACAAAAAAGTATTATGTAGCCATTTGCCAAACCAAAGAGGAAGTCCGCTATTTTGATTTTATTTTGGGAATTATATATCATTTTTGGCCTTTTTCATTAAACTTTGCACAGACAAGGCATGGAAAAAAACTAACATTTTAAATGGTCCTTGTTCCATGTAACAGTACCCCAACGTGCCAGTACCCTGACGTGCAAGTAACCCAACGTTGTGCTCAATAGCGCCCTCTATGGATTTGTATGGAGCATTTCCAATTGTATGATTCAAGCGATACACAACTAAAGATGACTTGACCTAGATTTGTGAAAACTGGGAGGCATACCTATTAGCTTAAGACCTACAAAAAGTATTCTGTAGCCGTATGCTAAACCTAAAAGGAAGTCCGCCATTTTGAATTTATTTTGGGAATTGCACACCATCTTTGGCCTTTTGATAAAACTTTGCACACACAAGGCTTGTCAAAAACATTTTAGATGGTCCTTGTCCTATTTGACAGTACCCCAACGTGCCAGTACCCCGACGTGCAAGTACCCCAACGTGGCCCAGGTTGCGAGGGCCCTTCATAGCTGCTCGCAGCTCTAGTTTTACTTATATTGGGTTATTTTTGACTCAATTGGCCCAAAACCCATCAAAATGGTTGCCATGAAGTGCAGATTTCCGCACTAGTTGGGATTACCCCGATGCAAATATTCCATTGCAATGATCTAACCATGGTCCGAGAGTGTTTCCACTTGGTCAGCTTGTTGAGGATTCTCAGCAGGTTGATGCAAGAGAACAGATTCCGCCAACAAAACTGGTTGTTATCGCCAGCTTCCTAATAAATAGCACAACAAGCACCACAGCAGAGTGACTTTTTTTTATTTACGTTTTTACCAGGTTCATTCACACGGTCAGCCTCAGGCAGGCATTTATTGGACTCACCAGGCTCTCGGCGGTGAGCTCGGGCATTTCATGTACGGCGCAGTGGGGAAAGTCCAACACACATATACTGCATAAAAAAATTAAAAAAATTAAAAAACACATGTGATATGGCTTTGAATTCAAAGCCGATTTGTGATTTGAATGGTTGCGAGAGGGGTCAGAAATGTTGCTAAATGTAGCGACTGGGCGCTTTTTTTCCCAGTCCGACACCAGTACGAGGTATTCAATCTTTGATTACTCACTGATACCGAATAGTGATCAAGGTTATTTTAATTAACAAAAATTAAGAAAAAATCAAAAACTAAAATTCAAAAAACAATTTTGTGAACGAAATAAAATAAAAATGAAAATGCTTTTTAAAAACCGAAAACTAACTGAAACTACATTTTATGTTTACAAAACTAACTAAAACTTATGATAATTATAGTGAAAATGTTCTTTGTTTTGGTCTTTGGTTAATTTAATACATGAGCCTTTGGGGATGATTTTAAATATGATTTTAAGTAGATGTATTTCAATATTACCTGGAATATGTCACACAGAAGTGACCTCATCTAGCAGCAGCTAATAGGAAAGCACCTTTGCTAGGTAAGAAATGTGTTACTTTTTTTATTTTACCATGTTGTTTATTAAATATTGCGCACAAGTAATACACATTAAGAAAAAAAAGAAAACTAGTACTGAAACTAACTAAAACTAAGCATTTTTCAAAACTGATAAAAATTAACAGAACCACCCTGAAAACTACTTAAAACGAACAAAATTTAAAAAACAAACCTCAAAAATGAAAGAAAAAATAACTAAATTGAAAATTCCAAAACTATACCTGCAAATTTCGTTTAACACAACAACAAAAATATTGTGAACAAAACCTCTTCTGACGCAGGTGATGATTCTACGACTGCCAAGGAGAACTTCCTTGGCGACGGATTTGTTTTCATTTCACTCATGGGATAAACAAAAGTCTGGTGAGAAGAACCAAAAATCGATACCTACCTGTTTTTGGCACTGATATAAGACATGATGTTCTGGTTGAAGAACTTGAGGATGAGTGGGATGCAGTTGGCAAACACCAGATGCTGCGAGACAATCTCAAACTGCGGAAATAAGAAGTCATTTTATCAGGTTTGCATTTGTGGTAATTTCGTCAACGAAAACTAAAACAAAAATCATTTCGTCAACACATATTTTTCACCGGACTATACTAAAACCCTCATTAATAAACAATAAGTGGGACTAAATCAGTATGCATTTTCCTGGGCTAATGAAGATGAGAAGAAAATGTCCTTCACTTCATAAAAACTGGACTCAAATCTGTGGACATTTTAGTTCATGAACAAAAACGAGACGAAAATGATGTGATTTTGTAAAATTTTGTCTCTGCTAATCTGTCACGGACACTGTCATGTGACACGCCCCCTTTCATATATGCAGCTAGGAAGTGCAACATGCACAATCACATGGGACTGACAGCAGGTGGATTCAAAATGAAATGTGTAAAAAAATAAAAAAATAAAAAAATAAAAAGTCAATTATAATTATAACTCAAGTTGTTTTTCATCAAAAAGATAGAGAAAATTTGATGTGAAATAGTTTGAGATCCGAAATATTCAACATTTCAACATAATCTGCTGACCCAAAAAAATATACAGGCTTAAAATTATTGTTCTGAATAAAACATTGACAGTTTTTACTGACTAAAACTAGACAAATTAAATTACATTTTCTTGGGCTAAAATAAAGACTAAAATGCTAGATTTAAAGTCGACTACAAATGGACTAAATAAAAACGGGATGAGGTTGACCAACTGTAATAAAAACTAACAAGCGTGACTGAAATTGGACTAAAACTGAGACTAAATTTTAAAAATGGCGGATAAAATTCACAGTAGTTTGCATTACGTTTCTCAACTCTAAAATCGGATCGTTTGGCCTATTTAAATGGCTGCAGTGGCTGTGCAGTCTCTACCTGGCAGCAGAGGGCGCTATTACTTCAACTTGAAAGGGTCGCCTGTTCAAAAAAATGGTATACAATTGTTTACTCCTAGCAACAAAAACTGCCGCATGCGTCCATAAGTGACATCTTCCAATAAGATGCGAGAAAGCTACTTTATCAGTTGGGCCATTATATCTTATTGGACAATGACCAAACAGGATGCTGATGCAGATCTTGCAGCGAATACTGTATAATATACTGCATTCTGCTGACAGGTTGAGGCAGCGGATCGAGAGAGATTCAGCGGCGGTCCGGTAGGTTTTAGCAAAGTAAAGGAAAAAGGAGGATGAACGTAATGGCAGGATTTGAGCGTGTCATCGCAGCAAATGGAGTGGATGAAATGAAAGCGAGGCTACCTGGTAGACGTGGTTGAGTTTCAAGTGTTTGAGGAGGAGCAGCAGCAGGGCCGAGATGGCCTTGACGATGATTTCTTTGTGCCGGTTGACGTCAATGCCCAGCTTCATGCTCTGGAGGACCGTGATGCTGCAAGGGAAGCGCAAACGTAAAGAATTTCTCGTTCCTGATCGTAAAGACGCCGCCCCTAATTAAATCCATTTTAAATAACGTGAAAAATTACAACTATTATTTGTTCGTCAAAATATACCATTTGACATATACGTTTATCCCCCCCCCCCCCCCGCTTCTTTCTACTACATCTACAAATGACTAGTGATGTCACGATATGATATTATCACGATATGAAGCTCACGATACGATAATTATCACGATATTGTGAGATATTTCAAAAAGGTCACAATATTGTAAAAAAAATGAGCTCATACTAAAAAAGCATAATATTGTTCTTTTGCACATAACATCAATGTTATGTTATTATTATTATTATTATTATATTTTTATGTTTCATTATTATTATGCTATGTCGTTCATGCAAGCACACATTGAGTTCCTCCACATATTGACTTGGTTCACAGGCATATTATGTTCCCCTTCATCTGACAATGAGTGTAGATTTTAAACAGAAGGGCCAAAAGATGCTTTATGGAAATTAAACAGCACTAAAAATCTGGCCTCAGAGGTTGCTACAACTGCACAAATGGAAATCACCTGACTTTTTTTTAACATATGTGTTGCATTTAGATATCATGAACATGACGACGACGATATTGTGGCAGTTTTAATATCACGATATTGCGCTTATCGCTACATCCCCACCAATGATGTGCCAGTCTTTCATATAAAGAATCACACTTACGGCATCTCCTCGGGCAGCACGTCGGCGAGGATGTTAATGGAGTCCGTTTTGGCTTTGGAGGTCGGTGCGGCAGCCAATAGCAGCTTCAGGAGGGCGATCTAACACAAAAAAAAGCAAACATACTCTCACCGTCCCAGCCGTCCGTATTTGGACCACTTGATACCTTTGGACAAAAAAACTCACCACATACTGGGAGAGGTTTGGAAGCATGCCCAGGTAGAGCATCTCTGCAGGAGTCTCCTCAACCTCCTCCTCACCCTGCGCCGGTCGCGGCAGCGGGAAAAAAAATGATAAATGACAATAATGAGAAGAAGAGCGTTTTATGAGAAACTCACCAAGCTTAGCGGACACTGTTGTAGCTCCTCCTCTCGCTTCATCTGCACTTCGGTGATGGACACGTATTTGTGCTGCCGGAAAGCGTGAGAAGCATAATTGTTGCTCCATTTGTGAAAACAAAACAAAACATAGTGCTCAAAGAAATAAGTTGCATCTGGCAAATGTAGTAAAATTACCCAATGAAACTGCTTTTGAACTGTGGTTCAAAAGTATAAATAAATAAAATAAATACATTAAAAACAAACTCCCAAACACTCGATATAAGCCAGAGGAAGTTAAAAGGGTCTGAAATGTTTGAGAATCACTGCATTAAAAAAACAAAGAGTGTCCGGCTCACCTGTTTAAGAGTCTTTACGCTCTCGTGGATGGGTCGAGGCAGGCCTACGAGGGTCTCCGTGTCACTGCAACACATTTCACAGCCGACCTGACATCGATATATTGTGGCAGAGCAACGAATCGATTGCGGTGGCGGGATACTGACTTTCCGAGGGTAAAGCCGATGAACTTGTTCCGACTGGTCTCCAGGAAATGCTCAATGTCCTTCTCCCTGCAGGTACGTGGGACACGGTCATGACGCATTGTTGACATTTTGGGAGCATAGAGGCAAAAAAAACAAAAACGTGCAAGATAGCCATTTAAAAACCGTTGAAATTGCCCGTTGATACCACAGGATGGCAGCAAAGTACTTTTTTCCGATTAGACAAGGCAACGGTCTGTCTATATGAAGTTCCTCCTCTAACTTGGTTGCTGCCCAAGATGCCATGAGTTTGACAAACTTGAAAATTATGTGAGGATTCACACTAGCTTCGATCTACGGAAAACTACTGGACTCAGGGGACACATACACGAGGTTAAAAAAAAAGTTCAAATGTGTAAAACATTAAATTATAATATTAGTTTAATTATTTATTAATTTAATTTAATTAATGTATTTTATTTATTTTATTCATTATTTATTTTTGTATTTGTATTAAAATAAAGATCCAATTGTAAAATAAATAAATATAAAACAAAACAAAATTGTAATAAATAATCATTTTTCCACAACATTTATATATTTTCTGGAAAATATGGTCAAATATTAAAATGAGATAATTACAAAATTTTATTTTACAATTACGTAATGAATCAATTCCTTACAAACAAATTATTCCAAGTATATTCCAAAGTTTTACTTTTTTTTTTTTTAATTTACAAAAAAATACATGTATTTAATGTGATAATGAATAAATGGATAAAAGTGAAGAAATAAAGTTTACTTTTAATTACTTTGATATGTTTATTCATTATCAATGCAACAAATTGCTTCAAGACAGTATATTTAAAACTGTATAATGACCATTGTTTTTCTGAGATACATGAAGAAATACATTTACAGCAATTACCTCATTTTAATATTAACAGTTAACCATTTTTTTTTTTAGAAATTATATAAATGTTTAATGCATTTTAAATCAATGAACCAAATTAATGACATAAATGAATTAGAAAAATAAATATGGTATGAATGGAACAAAGATTACTTTCGACCAACATAAATTGGCCTCATTTAAGACTGCTCTAGAATATTAGACAGGATCATGACACACATATGGCGAGCATATTGCTGGAGATGAAGCTGAGAGGATTTTTTTATTTTTATTTTTTTAAATACATTTTGGCACATGCAGATTTCAGGCATGAAAGCGTCAGCCAAAATGCAGCTCAATTCAAGCTGCGTGGGAAGCATTTCATTTTCAAAGCAATAGAAGGTCTTCAAATAATATCTCAACCTGACTTTCGGGGCCCAGGGGAGGCCCTTGGGGAAGTTGACCCTCTCGGTGGGGGGCCGCAGAGGTGGCGGCGGCTGGATGATGACGTCGCGGTCCAACGGGTCCACCTCGCCCTCCATGCCGCCATCGCCGTCCTCGGGGTCGTCCTCGTCGTCGCGGACGTCGTCGTTCTTGAAAGGGTCTCGCTCGTTGTACGTGTCCAGGCTGTCCTGTTTGACCAGCGGCTGAAGACACGGATGGGGGAGGGAAAACAATAACAAAAGCACTTTGGTTGTCAGTCCTTTGTCATGCAAATACTGAAGGTCATACATGCACAAGCACAGCCATGAGAGAACCGGCTACTTTCAATCTTCATGCTACCCGAGGCGTCGATAATAGTGTCCGAATATTTTATGGATAAACAGGAAGTCAAGTCCAAACTTTTCAAGGTTCAGCTTGCGAACGTCACGTGACCAAACCCAGAAAAAAAGGTGAGCTGTGATTGGTCGCGATCTGACCACTTAGGCACTGTGATGTCAGCAAGTGGCAAAATGGCCGCCCGCCCCAAGATGGATAAAAACAAGTACATTTTTGCTGCTGCATTCATTTTCCACAAATGCAAAATAAATCAGAATGTCGTGTTTAGACTAGTGGGGGCGCATCAAACAAATTACTGTCAAGATCATGTTTGACTTGACATTCGTTATATGTTTAACAAGGTCAATTGTGGGGGGGAAATGTATTTAATACATTTTGGAATAACAAATTATGGAAAAAGTGAAGCGCCATGAATACATTTCCGCAAAGCACGACATATACATGTGACTTAAAGAAAATATATATATACATTTGCAAAAATCTTGTCATCATTATGGTGTTTACAGTCTCTATGTGTAGAAATGAGTTGTGAATACTTTTCGATAAAAGTGATTTCTTTAGAAATAGCATTAGCATTTTTTGAAATAATTTGCAGTACAGTCTACTAAGACCGGCCTGCGTAGTGAAAATCTACATATAATTCATCTAAATGTATTGGAGGAAATAAAATCAAACCTCAAAAATTCTTCAAATGTCACTGATTCAATTTATGTTTTCCATGCCAAACGGGAGGTGTGGACAAAATATTATTTAAAAAAACAAAAAACAAACGGCGAGTATATGAATCCACAGGTGCCCAACCGTGAGTTTGTTGGGGAGGAGATCGACTGCAAACATGAAAAAAAATAATAATAATAATGTTTTTCGTGTCATCAATATGGGGTGTTATGTGTAGAATTTTGACGGAGGGATTAATTCAATCCATTTTGGAATAAAGTTGTATACATAAAATGTGGAAAAACTAAAGAACAGTAATTTGGTTTCTGGCTACTCGATGTGATATCTTTGTCTATTTTTAATACATTTAAAATATACATATATTTGTTTTTATTTTTAATGCCATCATTTTGGCGTGTAATTTTGACAACTAAAAAAAGTGAAGCGCTTGACTTTTTGAACAGAAATAATTTCCAAATGGGGAATGGGCAAAAGAGACCAAATATAAGGGAAATGTCAGGTTAATTTTTTTTTTTTTTTTTTTTTTTTTGTGCATTTGTAAGAAGCAATGCATCAAAACAAAATAAACAAACACACAATCTAAAAAACAAAAAAAACATTCATACTTGTGCATACAGTCACTCTGAGCCATTTCATTCAGTCCTTCAACTTACCATAAATCTGCATAAAAACTGCAAACAAAACTCATTGTATAGGCACTTCAAAAACGGACTTCCACATAAATACTATTGGAAATGTGAGCTACTGTACACACACACACATTTAGGGTGGACGCAGTCGTGTGCTCTAATGAATGAGTGTGGCAGTAGTGCAAGCAATCAGGCATGAGTCAGCACAGTGGCCGTTAAGTGGAGCTGGTGCGGTGGATGGTGTGCCACTGGTGGGACTCACTGAAGAGGGTGTACGAGTAGACGACAACATTTTCGATGAAGAAGCCATTCCTGCTATGTGGGGAACTTTTGTTTTTTTGTTTTTTTTGTGGGGTCAACTGCATTCATTGACACCCATCAAGAAGGTGGAAACTGTCATCCAAATACGACAAGCTTGAAATCAGCTCATCTTTTTAATGAATGCATATTAATGACGATTCCGGTGTCTACAGTGCATGACTGTGTTGGAGATAGCAATGTGACAATGGGACACTACATAGTGGTGGGAGGGGGGATGCTTAAAAAAAATAAATAAAAAAAATTAAAAAAAGGAAGAAGAAGTAAGAAGAAGGAGAAAGAAGATGGAGAAGGAGAAGGAGAAGGAGAAAGAAGAAGAAGAAGGAGAAAGAAGAAGAAGAAGAAGAAGATGGAGAAAGAAGAAGGAGAAAGAAGAAGATGGAGAAAGAAGAAGAAGAAGAAGAAGAAGAAGAAGAAGAAGAAAGGAGAAGGAAAAAAAAGAAGAAGATCATCAAAAGAGCAGAGGGACACAATTTGGCAAATGAAAATGCAGAAGAGAGGAGGAAAGGAAGACAGATTGTAAACAAGTCGAATTGAAATGAGAAGAGTTGCACCAAGACCACTTGAACGTTTCCACCAAGATTTGTGTTGTGAAGGATAGCAAACATGATTTCGGTTTTCGGTTTTCGTTTTCAAAGGTAGGTGACCTTGAACATTTGTTCAGGGACTACAGATGGAAAGTAGCCGATTGGTTAACTCATTTACAATGTTTAGTACTGTAATGCACATTGTCCCGGTTTAATAAATAAAAGATTAAATATCAACTTGATTGGTTTTGATGGTAAGTGTCCTTTTCGAAATTTAAGATGAGTAACCACACTTTTTTTTTAAACCAAAATGTCAAATAATTTTAAAAATTTAGAAATCCTCTTAATTAATTTGACACATTTAATGAATTATCAAATTGATTTAAAATATAATTTGAAAAAGAATTAATCAAGCAGAACAATTACAACTGAAATTTGAACCAATTTCAACAATAATTGTATTTTAAACCAATTAATTAATCCATTTGAAATCTAAGTTTAAAAAGAATGAATGAAATAAGAAAATGATTAACTAGTTGACTAATATTTTCAAGATGTTCATATAATTTGCAGTGAAGGATTAGTGTTTCAATTTTCTAATCTGTACGATTGCATATTTTTGATCCATTTACAATTAACATGGAAAATTCCAAATGTTCGTCACTGCTTGCTTGCCTGCATGTGTCAATATCCCCCTTGAAAATGAATGTATTCAATAAAAATATACCTCTGTCTAACCGTTTTGCTTCTCCAATGAATGTAGAATTCGGATTTTGGCTGAACTGTGTGGAAACACGACTTAAATGGAAATGGAAATTGATATCAGTGTTTGTCAGATTCCGCTTATTCACAGGACTAACCGGGAAAACGGAGAGTCGGTCAGGAACCGACTCTCCGTATAATGGGTCGAGACTCCCCTTTTTCCCTTCCCTAACGCTCTCATGCAAGGGGACGAGAGCTCATTAAGCCGGTGTCGAGATGAATTCGTCAAGGTTTACTAACTGCCTTTAGTTTTACGGAGTCAATCCGATCTGCCCCCACTTATCAGCCCTTAATGAGTAACCTTACAGAAGTTAAAAACCAATAACGTGATTACTCCGTTTTTACACCAGCTTCATCGCTATGAATCGATTGCAATTGTTATTGACCTAGTAATTTAGCAATCCTTGTCAGGACCGTACGGATTTAAACCAGAGGAGGAGAAAGGGAGGAGGAGAAAAGCAAACGGAGGTGAGCGGAAAGAGTGCAAAAAAAAAACAAAAAACAGCTCAATGCAGAGAAAAAATGCAAAGGAAAAAAAAAAAGTGAATTTGCGGGTAAAAACCTGCTTCTTGGGAAAGGGACTGTCTCCTTCCAAGCTATCAACAAAGGCACTCTGTGGGGACACAAGGAATGAGACAGCATGAGGGCAATTAGAGGGCCAGCCTGTTTGCGAGCCTCATTTGGACTCGGTTATTGTGGGATGATGATTTAGAGAAGGATCACGTTCATGGAATGACAAACAAAACAAAACAACTGTTAAGTGTGTATGATGTGTTAGGGCTAACAATGTTGCTTAGGCTGTTAGTGAAAATGGGTCAAAGGCTCTTGTACCCACTCGCATATTTATTTGCTGTTCACTACTCATCAATTCACCGATTTGTGTTTTTTTTTCCTCCTGTGGAACCGA
The DNA here is from genome assembly GCF_051991245.1 of Festucalex cinctus. Classification (NCBI taxonomy): domain Eukaryota; kingdom Metazoa; phylum Chordata; class Actinopteri; order Syngnathiformes; family Syngnathidae; genus Festucalex; species Festucalex cinctus. Next base: position 7,183,294 of record NC_135426.1, read on the forward strand.
TCCCCAGTCATTTGCTGAAAAACTCAAACTTGTGTTTTTCCGAGATGTCGTTCTGTCTAAAAATAGAAATGGGAAAGCTGAGTGCAGTAATTGGCATCAAGGAAGTATGCTCAAGTTAAATAAAATATATCGACGACTTGCAAGACCGCTTGTTTACATTCAGGAAGTCATACATTTGTTTTCAGGGGTGAGTTTTAAATAATATTCAAGTGTTTTGGGTGTACAGTATAGTTCCTGGTATGTTATGGCTTAAAATATTAACATAGGAAATTTGATGGCCCTTAATTACTTGAATTTTCTCTTTACCGCTGTTTCACACACACCGACTGTACTATTTCCAAATGCACCCATGATGAGGGAACGAGCTTCCAAACGCAAGGTCTCAGTTTCCTGTCAAACAAAACTCCTGAAACAAATAAATAAATAAGTAAGTAAATAAGTAAGTAAATAAATAAATAAACAAACAAATAAACAAATAAATAAAATTGCCATTCCTTTAGTGGTCCAACTTAGAAGGAAGAAAAATAGCAACAACACAGGCAAAAATAGTGAGGTAAATGTTCAATAGATGAAATTATAGTCAGAAAAAGCACAAAAAAATACTACCAAAAAAAAAAAAAGACAGTCTGCATTTAAGTGAATCTGCAGGAACCGAAATGTGAGTGATTTATTCAAATAAAGCAATTTTATTCAAATTTAGGGAAAAGGCAAAAACTGTGACTAACTGTAAATAAAACTCAGTGCAAATTTAAAAAAAAATTAATAATTACGGAAAAACAATACTTCTTTCCATTCAATGTATTATGTTGTTTGCGGTTACACAGCACAATACTTTTCAGTGCTACTTTTAGTAATGTTTAGGCCTGTTTTGTGGGAGGGCTGGAACAGATCAAGAGTATTCCCATTCATTTCAATGGAGAGAGTTGATTTGAGATACAATCATGATCATAGGACAACTTATTTTTTGTCAAGTCTAAGGTAGCGCTCTACTACCTTGACACCAATTACTACTTTGGTGGCATCGTCGGGGCGCAGATAGTCTGAAAAGCAAATATTTAGGGATATAAAGGCCCAACAGGGAAAAAAAAAAAACATGAATAAGTGAATTCATGAATAAGTGTATGTGTGTGTGCGTTTTTGTTTGCGGTGTGCGTTTTATCTTTGTGTACCCTGCGACTTCGCCGTCCTCTCTTCTGCTGCTGCTGCTGCTCGATGAGCTCCATGGCGGAGGCGGGCGGCGAGGCGGCTCTCATGGCCCGCACCACCTTGATGCTGTCCTCGGGGAGGGGGGGCAGGTTGAGACGCCGGCGACCCCGCACCTTCATTTCCTGCAGCTCCTCAAAGCCCCCCAAGGTGAACTGGGTGGTTTGGGGGTGGGGGGTGGGGGTGTGGGGGGATTTTATAAAGTTTAGAACTTGAACTGATATGATGTCATGTTTGTTTAGATTTTTAGCAAAAAAGCACGATTGTTGTTATTGATTGTAATACAGATAACTATATTTGTGCTTCTTAAAAAATACATGGGAGGGCCTTGTCAAGTATTGAAGTAGGGTCAAGATTAGTGTTTCTTATTCAGCCTTACTCATGCAGAGGCTTGTGCAATTAATCAAAATTGAATTACAATTTCAATTATTACACATCAATTACAAAATCAGCATCATCGTAAAAAAAGATTATTAATACTAATTGTTACGAATTGTGAGTTGTTTATACTTATACCTTTTTTTTTTATTTTGAAATAACTAATTTAATAATAATAATTTAATTTCGTTGCATCCACAAGTAACTTATGGATGTGTTTCAAAGACTTTTGTCTTAATATTTTTTATTACAAAAAAATAAATGATCATCCTACTGCACAATGCACAAGCTGCACTCCAACTTCAAGTTTTTGCCAACATAAATAAATTAATATATATTATTGCAAACATATATTATTATAAATTCTGTTTGGTCCAAAAGGGACTTGCATAATTATAGTGTTTCTATTTTATTTATTTTTTTAAATATTTTTAAATGCTTAACCATTTTCTTATTTTGTACCAAAAAATAAATTATCATCCTACTGCACAATGCACAAGCTGCACTCCAACTTCAAGTTTTTGCCAACATAAATAAATTAATATATATTATTACAAACATATATTATTATAAATTCTGTTTGGTCCAAAAGGGACTTGCATAATTATAGTGTTTCTATTTTATTTATTTTTTTAAATATTTTTAAATGCTTAACCATTTTCTTATTTTGTACCAAAAAATAAATGATTGTCCGACTGCACAGTGCACAGGACGCACTGCAACTTCAAGTTTTTGCCAACATACATACATACATACATACATACATAAATAAATAAATTCTGTTTGGTCCAAAAGGAACTTACATAAATTTTGTGTTTCTATTTAAAAAAAAAAATATTTTTAAATGCTTAAACATTTTCTTGTTTTGTACCAAAAAAAAAAAAATAATCGTTTGAATAATCGCGATTTCAATTATTGCCAAAATAATCGTGATGATTATTTTTCCCATAATCGACTCATGCGTTATAACTAACCAAAATTGTCTTCCATAAGAGAAGCAGAACTTTCTTCATGGGGAAATGCGGCGCGTTCATGCTGCAGAACTTGGTCACCATGGAGAAGAGAAGCAGGGCAAAAGGCTCGCCGTTGTACAGCGGTGCGCCTGAATGAGAGGAGGAAGAAGCACTTTCATATGGCGAGACGAAAAGGCAGAGTTAACAGACGACCAACGTTCGCAAACGCACCCAGTTCATTCTTGAAGGCCTCCCTGGCCGCTGTCCACTCCGGTTGGTCGTCCTCCGCTTGAACGCGAATGGTCTCCACCATCAGGTACATGATGCTGAGCAACACTCTTGAGAGGGGGAACAAAAAAAACAACAAGATTTTTAAATGGGAAGCAATCAACAAGCGGATGCAATTTCTTTTTTGGTCACTTAACACTTAGAACAATAAAGATATGAATGACAGAGCATTTGCCTGTTTTACAATACTTTGTCCTTTTCTATTTACAACAGAGAAGAATCGGCCCAATTTTTTTTCCCCTCCTTTTTTGCTCAGGATGTCACGATAATGGCAATATCGTGATATTAAAACTCCCACAATATATCGTCATCATGTCACGATATTTAAAAGCAGCACATCTGTTAAAACAGTCTGGTTGATTTCCACTTGTGCAGTTCTAGCAACCTCTGGTGGCTAGTTTTGTTGTTGTTTTTTGTTGTTTTTTAGTGCAGTTTTCACGAGGCATGTTTTGGCCCTTCTATGTTTAAAAATGGTCAGATGAAGGGGAACATAATGTACTTGTGAACAGAGTCAATATGTGGAGGAACTTTATTGTATTTTTTAATTTCTTATTTACTTTATTTATTTTATTAATAATAAAAAATGTATTGTAATGCTTGTATTAGTGTCTCTCTCTCTCGATATATATATATATATATGTATGTATGTATGTATATATATATAATTTTAGTGCTGTCAAACGATATTACAATTCTTAATCTGATTAATCACACTTTTTAATCACGATTAGTCAGCTAAATTACTTGCGTATTTGCATAATATAAAATAAATACAAAATACCGTAATATTTTTACATTAACACATTTTATTATCTGAATGTCGTTTGCAAACTTTGATTAAATGCATGTACGCAATTGCATGCATGCGTGTATTGCTCAAAACGTAACAGCATCATATCAATTGGGTGCAATTCAGCAATTATTAATTAAACAGAAATTACTTGTTTTATCTAAATTCCTGTCGGGGTGTTTTTGAAAGCGAAATTCACCACTGAGCAAATCAACTGGAGTCACCCCGCTCATTTTGGAACAGGCGTAGGAAATGCCGTGCATTGACCTCATCACTGACCTACGCAGCCTTCAATGTAACCATCCGCGGTTACGTTTAAGGCTCAAGTGCGGTAAAAATAAAAATAAAAATTGTGCGATTAATATATGTTAATACATGATTAATGCGACATTTTTTTGTGATTAATTAATCTATTAACGCTTTAACTTTGACAGCCCTAATATATATATATATATATATATATATATATATATATATATATATATATAATATTTTTATATTTTTTATTGCTGTAGTGTACAAAAACACAATATCATACATTGTACAGCTTTTTATTCAAATGTATGTGTGTATATAATGTAAGTTGTGTATGCAAGTGTCAAAATATTCCTCACCTGAGTTCTGTGCTGTCTGCAAGAGAGATGGCGGGCTTTCTCACTGCACTGCTGCAAGCTTGACTGTTACTGCAACACGCATACAAATGTATTTATTTTTTATTTCTTTTGCATATTGTCACAATTGAGTCATCTGCATCAGACACAAATCAACATCTCTCAAAACATTTTCCTTCTCCTCACTGCTGTCACCAGACGTTGGTTTGTGCGTCACTTATTTTTTTAATGACATTAAGGGCTTCCTCCTCACTCTATCTCCATGCTGAGAAGCTCCAGCAGGGCTGTGAAGATGCCCATGTCATACAGGAGGAAGACATTGCGCCTGGACCAACGGAGCACATCCACTTCGGCGTCACATTCGTCAAACACACCTGTACACCAAACCGAACAGAAAAAAAAAAAAAAACAAAGAAGAAAAAAAGAATGTGATACCTGACAAATCTACACAAGTAGAAAAATCGAGTACCGGTATTTGTATTTCCCAGCGTTGCGTACCCTGAGCTAGGTAGAGGATAGCCCGGGCCACCTTCAGCCTCTTGTCCCGGTCGGTCACCTCCAACGCGTCCAGTAATCTCATCACGTACGTGCGCCGCTCCCCCGCGCTCTGATCGACCCATCGCCGGCCTTGAGCTGTGCGGCGGAAGATGCGGTCAAGGTTATTTTCAAGGACACTTCCTCCGCATATCAGTGAGACATCAGTGCTTGGGACTTTTGGAAGGTACTATGTAAATATTGCATGCCGTATAATATAATTAGAAACAGTATGCATGCAGGTAGGCCTTCCAAGATCGGCCAAAAAAATGGGCCAATTGGGCCAATTATATTCCCTTTAAAACGTTATTGAAGAAAATCGAAGTTTCCGACGCTGTGAAAATACCTTGAATGCACCATATTGCTTGTGTAGCATAAGCAACTAGCCAATGTGTAGCATACGTTATACTGTTGTTCCTAAGCGTCCTTTAAGCTGTTTAATGACACCGCAGTTGGAGTTAACTGTAAAACTAAATACACAACGTTAATAATTCCATTCGCTATATATTAAAATACAAAAACATGCTTCGTTTTTAAAACATCGCTAGCCTAGTGCTAACAGGAAGTTAGCAAATGCTTACAGGAAGTTAGCATCGACTTCGGGAGTGTTTTTCCTTCAAATAACGAATATCCACACACAAATCTTGTGGGAACACGTACACACAAATGAGGTAACACTAAATATTGCTCGCAATGTGTGGAAAACTAGTTATTTTAATAGAATTCAACCACAGCTTTCTTCTGTACTCACTTTAAGTGTGTACGCCATGGATGCATGGCACCACACTGCGCCCAAGAGGCCAACTTGTGAAAATAAGATAAAAAATATGTAAAAGATTAATGCTTCACAGCAGTTGTAAACTAGAATGTTTTGATTACTGACACATAAATCTATACAATAACCTTGTATCCTTCATAAAATGTTTTGATATGGACTTGTCATTCAAAACAAAGAATCTGAGTAGTGAAAGTGGCATCCATGGAAAAAGAATTGGAGAAGGGGTTAATTTTATGTACTATATATTTTTAAATAATCAGTCTGTCGGACACTATAGTGGATTTAAAAAGTCTACACACCCCGTTGAAATAAAATTGTCACAATAATTTACACATCTGATACCGAAAGAGTTGTTTTCATATTGATGAATCAAAGAAATAAAAAAGGGCTCCTATATAGGGCACTATAGGGAATCTACATCAGAGAGGATATTATTTGCCCTGCTTCCAACTGCTTAAAAAAAATAAGCCGAGCTTCGCTTTGATGTGTCGAGTGAGTCTCATCATCTTACAAGGGTTTAAGAGGACAACATGTTTGCACGATTTTGACAAACAAACACAAAAAGTACCGTGGCTTCTGAAGTCTTCCTCAAAGCAGTCTCTGTTCAGGGCAAACTCGGGCTCCTCCGTGTAGCTGTAAAGCTCTGCGAAGAACAACCAACAATCAACATGGGCGCGAAAAGCGCAGTCAACACGTTGTTGCGCTTGGATCCAAACGCAAGCGGATGCTTGCCATCACTCGCAACGCAGACCAAAGTGTGTCACGACACTTGTCAGTGATAGAAAGCCAACATGCTCATTTGTAACGCTGATGCTCTTTTGGCGGAGAGGTTGAAAGCTGCCATATACTGTAGGCAATGTCATGGACAGCACAAAGTATTGATTTATCGGCTTTGCCAACAGCATTCAGACAAATTCAAACATTTTATTTTTAAAATTGGCAAATTTGCTCTGTCATTTGTAGATAAGGCAAAATAAAAAAAATTTAAAAAGTGTTAACATTTTTAAAACAAAAAAAAACAAAAAAAAGAATTGTCAAATTGGCACCTGAGAGTTCGACCGCGAGCGCGTCCGAGTCGCCGTATTCAAACTCCAGGTTGGGAGACTCCATGGAGCTCTGCCAAGGCAAAGTAAATAATGGTGAGCACACCACACGGAAGGTGCAGCAGTTAATCACATTTTGCAACACCTAACACGCTCGCACGCAACAAATTCCGCCTTGACAACGATGTTAAAGAGTGAAAACAGTGACACTAAAAGATGCTTCTCATGTAGTGTGAAGGGAGAGGGGAGGGGAAAAAAAAAAAAAAAAGAGAACGAGCCAGTGCAACAGGAAGCAACCATGAGCTCCAGGCAATGCAAACGAGTTCCAGTAAAGGTTTTGACTGGATGCAAATTTAAATGTGCAAATGCACACACGATACATGCAGTTCACTACCGACGACATTAGGATATTAATGATAGAAATAACGAGGACCAACGGATTAATATTGTGTTTGTGGATTAAGAATTAAACAGACTAATCAATTTTCATTTACTACTCTTAATTTGGGCAATATTGCCCTCTGCTGTCAATCAAAATTAACGCCAACCTGACCAAACCAGGAAAACAGGTTCACTTATTTATTTTTTTTAATGTTTATTGATGCAAAAACAAGAAAAACTCCATACATGAAATTAACATATAATACAAATACATTAAGGATACTTGACTAATTTAGCCATTTTCAGCACAAAAAAAGTTAAAAAAATTTCTATAATTCATTTCATAACTTTTATTACAGAAAATTTTATGATAAAAAAATAAATTAAAAAAAAAAAAAAAAAAAGTGAACAAAGACAGGACGCAGATGATTCACCGACGTGTCAAACCACCACAGTACAATGCCAACTATTGCCAAGGAGGAATTTTTTATTTTTTTTTGCCCTCAAGTATTGAATGCTGGTAATCAGCAAGCCTCCATGAGTACCAGGTACCTAAAATAGGGCCAGTATCGACACTTGCTCATTTCCAGTTTTAAATTACAATATCACTTCATGACATAGTAACGAGAAGTGTTTAATCATTACCGCAATATTTTTAATATAAAAATAAATGTAAATATTACTTTTTTTAATCCAATTTTACCAAAGCATTATATAGACACGACACTTGTGAAAATGCAGCATTTTTATTAAATATAAATGTACAGAATTTACTAAATAATTCATTAGATTGCAAAAAAAACAAAACAAACAGCCTTTAGTTTTTAACCAAAACACCAGATCATTAGAGGTATTAGAATTCTTTAATCTAGCCTCATTAAAAAATAAATGTAGAGTACGTTTTAAAAAAATATTTGTTTTTAAAAAAAGTTTACACCAAAATATTTTCATCGAAGATTCAATAAATGTACAACAGTAATTTAATTAAAACAAAAATATGCAAGCTGTTTTTTTTTGTTTTTTTTTTACCATTTCCGAAATTTAAGAACTATGCAAAATTAAATGATACAGAAATTTGTAGACATTCGAATCTATTCAAAATGTGACGTCAACGTAGGATTATCCATTCTTGACAATGAATAAATCAATCATGTGACCTCTGCAGTATACAAACTAACTCAAAATCACCGACAAAGGTAGAATTTAAACACGTTGTTCAGCAATGCTATTAATAAGATTCATGCTAAATGACAGAATCCACAAATGTAAATATGACATGGCATTCATGCCCTGCAGCAAGCCACATTTCGCCACATGCAGTCTCTGTCCACGTTGAACAACGTTGCAGCATTACGAGCGAGGTTATTTTTAGGAGCTGGTCGCCAAAATAGCCTCGCAAGTCTGCATGCATGCATGCATGCTTTCCAGACAGCCGCGGAAAGGGACCCGAAAAAGCTGTCCCGAAAAAGCTCCCCAGCAACAACCGCGCCAAGGGAGAAGCCAAAAATCTGCTGTTTCCAACGGACTCGAACGCCTCTCCCGATTTTTTATTTATTTTTTTTTAACCTACCTCCGACTCCTTCTGCTGCTCCTTGAACGCGTCTTTCCCTTTCGACCTCAGCCTGTCGCCGTTGTCGTTGAGGTTATTGAGCAAAGGGACCTCCATGTCCTCCGCCTGCATCTTGCTTGGCCGACGCGGGCTCACGCGCCGGTCTCAGAGGACCAGCGGGGGACGAAAAGACGGCCGCTCCACCGGCGGGAGGACAAGTTGGGAGCGAGCTTCTCCTTCCTCGTTTTCACCGCGAAACGTGCGTTGGATTTGTTGTCCCCGTACGCCTCGAGAGGGCGGGGCCAGACGGGGATCGCAACATAAAGCCGCTAACCGGCCGAGTAAACCCATCAATTCGGCACATAAAAGCGCTACAACCACTCTTGTGAATAAAATCAGTAACTCTTATTATACATCGAATTTTAGACATCATTTGTGTTTAATATTTAGAAGTAATGCTGGCACCTGTGATGAGCTGCGCTAATATCAAAATGGAGTCGTACAGTTTAAAGGTTAAGTGGAAAAAGACCATTTGACATATGGTGTATATAAATAGTGGGCCAAAAATTGGTACATAATGCAACTCAAACATGATTATTAAATTCAATTTTTTTGTTTCATTCTTTAGAAATTAAACTTATACAACAAAAATAATATTTTTAAGTGACAAGCAGTCAAGATGCTTTCAAAGAAAGGGTGGATGGGTTGTACTAGGTAGGAAGGTCGGATAGAAGGAAAGAAACTGCAAGTATGAAAGGAAGAGAGATAAGTATCAAGGGACATAAGTTGGGAAAGAAGGCACAAAAAATTGTATAAAAGGAAGAAAGGAGGGAAGGTTGAATGACATATTGACAAAAGAGATTGAGGAAAGATGGCAGTTTAGAAGGAGAGATGAAAGGTAGAAAGGAAATATGAAGGACAGAAATAAAGGAACTATGAAAAACATGTATAGAAAGGAAGGCAACTAATGTATATTGACTTGTATCATTGATGTGTCAAAACGAGCCCAATTTAAATCACATGGGGCCCCATTTTATTAGCCTGCCTTTTAAAGACAACCGTTTATTTTATTTTATTATTTATTGCCATCTTGAATGATACGTGTAGAAGGAAAGGACTCAATCAGTATTGTTAAGGAGAGAAATCCCAATTTGATTCTTTTCCAAAAGTGTTCATCTCGATTGATATTTGGTGAACAAGCACCACATACATTCTGCATTACAAGTTAAAAAAAGAAAGAAAAAAAAAATCCCACATAAGGAGACAAGCTCGTGCGACGTCTCAATTCTACTCTCCTTCAAATCAGTTTGAGACAAAAGGCGAGGGAATAAATAAAGGCTGACAGTCATCTGAGCTGGGCGCTGATGTCAGAGGCGAGTCCGTCTGATCAGCGCCGGGCTCGGATGAGGTCAGGGAGGTCTTGACGGACCTCGGCAGCTGCACGCACGCACACACATACATGAGCCTCCCCCAAAGAGCCCATATGAATGCATTACTGTAAACACATTACAAAGACACCTACCAATTTTTGACATCTTTATTGGAGATTACAGATTATTGCTACCGTCCTCACTTTGCGTCCTCTCTCTTTATTGGACAAAACATGTTTGGGAATATTCACCACTTTTTTTTTTTTTTTTTTCTTGAAAGGATTTACAACAATAAATACAGGAGATGATTTTCCTTCCTAGGATTTGTAAAGGTTGTCATATCTGTATACAGAATATGTGTATTCTAAGCTATAATACAAACACGATGCTGGTGTCACCCCTGACCACCCACCCATGGGGTTGATGGTCAGTTTGAGGCTGACAAAAACGGAAATCCCCCCCCCCCCCCCCCTCAAACGTGCAGGCTTGGATCCTGAGACAACTGTTTATGAAGCACACAAATAGACACGCACGCACGCGCGTTACATTACAATTGCCATTCTTTCAATGCCGTACACTCGCACAGATCACACGAACAAGGGTGAAGATTGAGGACGGCACAAATGACGCCAAAGCACAAAATGTGGTCAGGAAATTTGTCAGGATTGAGCGTTTCGTCAAAACGAGTTGTGCTATCTCAAGATGTTTCCCGTTTTATTAAACAGCATAGCCGCAATGAGTAAAAGCTGCATTGCACGTGCCAATTTGGAAATTCAAGCATAAGAATGCCAAAAGCAGGAAAGAAAAGCTTTTCCAAAAAGTCAAATTAGGATCTTTTTTGTTTCCAAGCCAACATTCATGATATTTTGGTATCTTTGTTAATATAATCACAGTATTCATTAATATAGGTACATTTATTACACATATATTTAATTGCTAATCTCAATGACATTTGATCTAAGACCATGAGAGGGAGAAAAATGTAGAAAATGTATCGTTTCCATATAAATATGTAAATATACAGTATGTAATGATTTGACATTTTGAATACATTATGGTCACTTTTTATGAATAATTAAAAAAAAGAATCTCCAAATGCTGAACACTTCAATCACTGTCCAGTATGGGTTTAAACAAAAAAACAAAAAAAAAAACAAAAGAGGAACGGCGTGTATAGAAATACTTTAAAAAATGAAATTAAATCGATATGAATGGACCGGCAGATCCCCGAATAAAACACAACAATAAAACAAAGTATAAAAGAATCATGGCAAAAAGAACAGGTGGGAGGAAAGCACTAAATCGTCAATAAGTTGTCTTCATTCTTTCTTTTTCTTTTTTTTTTTTTTAAATCATTTTTTCTTCTATATTTTGGTTGAATCGATAAAAAGGCATGTTATGGATGGAGACGCACAAGTGAAAGCAAAAAAGGGTAGCTGAAAAGTCATCCGGGGGAAGACGCGACTTCCCGGGGAGCGAAGCTGGTTGCGATTGACAGAAGGAAGCCCCCACCTCGGGGATTCCATTCATATTGTTAATTGAGAATAAATTAAAAACGACTGCCACCTCAGGCCCCGCCTGAGCCCCTTGCCTTCCTTTTCTCCTCCCTGCTTCTATTCTAAAAGATGTGTGCTGACTGACTTTCCTTTACTGTCGTCTTCCACCTCGGCGGCCTCTTCGGGTCGGTGCGGTTTTGGAGTATTGCGCTCTCCTCTCGTCCAACACTGAAACCGCTTTAATACCTTGACGACAAAGACAAAAACAAAAATAAAAGGAAACAGGTCACAAGGAAACAAAGTTTGTCCTCAACCTTATGCTACATTGCATACGGAAAAAAAAAAAATGGCGTCATGATTGCTAGCTTGACTTGTCTATGACGTTTCAGCTTGACCCGTTTTTGTTGCCAGACTACCGACATCAACACAAACTCCACCCCAAAATCGTTTTCAATTGCTAATTTAAGAAACTGCTACTTAATTATGCAGTCATTCAATGATATGATACAAGTGTCCGGCGTTCATTTATGGGTCATGTATAAAATAAGAAGGCATCCTGCTTTTTATAGAAATTTAAAAGGTGTGCTCCTTAAAATCCAAATGGCCATTGTTGATATTTCGAATTGAATGTTTAGTTTTAATTTGCAAAAGTGTTTTATGAAATAAATTATGACAGAGTTTGATTTATCATTTCTTTTTTTTGGCTGATCTAAAAAAATTATCCAACCTGAAACTTAAATCTGTGATCCGATCTGTGAGTTTTCTCTTCAATATGGCTCAATTCGAAAGGCAATGATGCAATATTTTTTTAATAATATGAACGAACTTGTCAAGCACTCGGAAGGCCCAACCGAAATGGAATTTGGAGGCCAAAGTTCATTCCCATAATTGGTAAAAAACAAATTCAGACAACCAATTCATTGACAGATTAATTAAAAATACTCAATGGAATGAAAAACTTAATGCTTGCAAAAAATGACAGATTTTTATTTTATTTTTTGCCAATTGTGTGTTTTTTTTTTTTTTTAATGTTACCAACTTTGTCTTATTTAACAATTTATTAATGTGCTAAAAAAATAATAAAAATACTGCCCCTTTTTTTCAGATTTTAAATGAGCCAACATTATCTGCATGATTAATTAATCAGACAGGCCCTTCTCCTTAAGTCAAGGTACCTTTCAACATTATTATTTTCTCCTTCAACTTCGTTAGACCCTTACAGAATTTTATAATTAAAAAAAAAAAAAAAAAAAAGACCCCCTGATAGGAAAGGGGCAATTTTAGGCAATAGGAAACAGGCAATTTTGGCCAATCATTAGCCTGAAGAAAGTCATTTCCTGAAAAGGAACAAAAGCAACAAAAAAAACTTCCTGTCAGCTAATATTAGGGACGTAAAGGCTGGCACATTTGAAACCACCTTGCAATGTTTTCATACCTGTAGTAGTTTGGCTTAAAGGGTCCATTCTTGTTCAAGCCCAGATATTTGGCCTGCTCGTCACTCAGCTCCGTGAGGTGCGCGTCAAATGTAGGCAGATGTAGGCTGGCCACATACTCATCTGCGTGTGCACAGAGGCAGGAGGGTGGCATTAATGAATCATTCAGATGGCAAAGAGAGGAGCGAGCAGGCAAGCTTTGATCTTTTTTTCCCCTCCATATCATTATCCTTTTTGGCTAAAGCGTTTCCGTGTGCACAGCAGTCGTTTGGCTTGCTATCGTCTTTTACCGTTTGGCTCTTCTCGACTCTGAATGATCGTTTGTCGTGGGAGACGAAAAGCCGCGTGGACTCAAACAGATGTAGCCCACCACCTTACACGCCGAGTGAGCAAGGCTAGAAATTAAACTTGACCGTTGGCGAAACAGATTTATCCTGAATTGTTCGACTTTTCGTCACATAAGAGCCACTCCATTCTTTTCATCTTAAACCTTCTGATTTTGTTGCATTCTTTATTTTAAAGTGTCTTTAAAGTGTTTATTATTTTAATATTGCTGATTATGGCTTTTTTTTAACTTGGTCTGAGGAAATATTGTAATATTTTGAGATAGGATATTTGAGTTTTCTTAAGCTGTAAGCCATAATCAGCAATATTAAAATAATAAAAGGCTTTATGGCAATATTTCAGTTGATTTGTAATGAATCCAGAATGTATGGCATTTTTGCTTATTTAATTACATTACAGAAAATAAAGGACTTTATCACAATATTCTAATTTTCCGAGACAGTCCTGTAATAAAGTTAAAATCTAAAAGTCTAACTCTTTTATACCTCAGTTCAGCGAAGTTTCTATTTTTAATATTTGGCATCTATGACTTTGTAATTAAATACCTTATTTTGCAAGTATTTTGCACTGTTTGGGTCATGTTACTAAGTTTTATGTGCATAAACGTTACAGACACCAGTGTAAAGTGAACTATACCTATTAAGAGTTCCTGACTTTTTTTTTTTTTGCTTTAAGGCCATAGACTAGAGCATGATGCTATGACGTTCTTTTGTGATGAGCCATCAATCAACAAAAACGTTATTTTTTTGTCTGATTTAATTTTGTTATGATGTATATAATCAAAATAAAAGGCATGTACATATTGCTGAAAAAAGCATTTTAGCATCAGGTTGTCATTTCATAGATACAGTAAATTCCCAGCCACCAATATGAATTAGTTACCAGCAATGTATGGGGACAGGCAGAAACCGGAATTGGTGGTGTTTTTTTTTTTTTTCTTTCCTTTTTTGGGAAAAAAATGTGTCCTTGGCTACACAAAAGGTGGGAGATGACAAACTATGAATATGCTCAACAAACAAAACACAAATTCAAAAGTTCTTACCCATCTTCTTGGGCAGAAGGTAAACGTCCTGCTTGTAGCGTCCGTCTGGAGCATTGTATAACTCGATCAGAGCCAAGGCCTGGCCACACAAACACGCACATGGTCAACACTTTTCTTCCTGCTGGGCCAAAAGAGGCTTCACATTAAGTACTACTGTACCTGGGTGGTGGCCGTGATCGAAAGCACAAACGTGGGAACGGTGGAACAGCTGAGGTTCAGAAGACGACCCTGCGAAGCAGATGGAGAATGAAAAATCAAGTAATAACCACAATTGCATTTATTTGACGCGACATCGCCGCCAGCGAAGCGCATGCGAGTGTGATAACGGAATCGGAAGGGTAGGGGATGAAGAGGAGCTTGATGGAGCTCGACACCCTGACTGGCAGGTTGTCTACTTGGATCCGTCACCGTTGCTCTGGTTCTGTCACATCTGGGTCCTTATAGTTTACACATAAAGTAGTGATAAGTGCAGGATTCCAGATGAAAAGTGTCATCGTGAGGTAAGGTCAGATCTCATTTCATCGTTTGTGCCCTGCTATAGTTCATTTTTCCCTGAGAAAATTCTTCTTCACTAAATTTACAGACATCAAATCAATGTAGCCTATTAAAATGAGCTGAAATTACAGTAATTTGTTCTAGACAGCACCCAAAACACACCACTTTTTGTTTTGTTTTCATAAATAAAAATAGCAAAATACTGGCAAAATACAAAAACCAAAACATATGACACAGTGAAGCAGAATGTGAAGAAATAAACTGGTTTTAGGAAGTTTAATCAAGATGAACATTAGACAATACAGTAAAGAACTGGAGTGAATTTGTGTGTCGATTCGAACCATTTTGATAGTTATTTACTCATTTTATGCACGCAAATTTCTGTGAGTTCAAATAAGTTGACATTTTTACACAGTGCCTTTAAATAAGTGTGTTGAAAGCATGTCGGTGGTGTATATACTACATATTATAAGAAACATTTTCCATATGATTTATTTTTATAACGCAAACTTACCTCAGCCAACAAGACTATCCTCTTGCCGTCGGGCCAGATGACGTGGTCCACTTGCGAGCGCACTCTCTCCCAGGTCAGCTCGGGCGTCCGCAGACTTGCCTGCAGATTCACAATCACAACAAAAATCGTTCAAACGTCGTCCTTTCCATTATCGGCTAGAAATGTGAGCTTATGCCGCTGAACAACCATCATTGTCTCATGAGATCCTCAGACTCAAGCTGGCGGTTACTATGACAACCATCACACAACTCAGCTGCCCTTATCTGATCATCTCTCACTCATCTGCATTGCATTTAAAAGTATAAGATTACTATTATGTCACAGGGAAAGATTGACTCAATATTCATATTAAATTTCAAAATAAAAGGAGCTTGTGACTGACCACGTCGATCTCAGTGTTGGAGTGGCCCATATTGCAGACGATGCAGCCGTTTTTCATGCGGTCCAGGTTCTCTCGTACCACCACGTTCTTGTTGCCTGACGGGATAACAGAAAAATCAGACCAGAGAAAACGTGGCCACAGGAGACCTACGCCGGTTAATTAAACATAAATCTTTAATTAATAACTTCGGAGTATATCACAGTTAATTAGTTAAACATAAATATAGATATGGACGCCCATTGACGCCTGTCAGAGAAAATTTTGCGGCAATACCATCAAGAGTTTGCGCTGCATACTTTAGTGACTCTCAACCACTGTGCTGTTGAGAATCCAATTTCAATAACTGCTCCTAGAATTATTATTTACTACAGATAATGTGTATTTGTTTATCCATCTATGTTCTTTTGCTAGATGACAGAATGTACAATTAACCAATGTATCTTCCTGTTGCTTTTCTTGCAACACAATAAGATTCTGCTCAACTTGAACGGACCCAGATTAAGCATGAATAAGTACATTTGTGAGTACATTAAGGCATGTTTTTTGACATTTTCTAATGTAATGTGTGTCTTGGCTCAATAAAGGCTGTGAAACACTACTGTAAAATATAATGTGATGTGTAATTATTAGCTACTTGGATGACTCAAGTTGCCCTTTAGTTATGAATTGATTGCATATCATTTTTATTACCCTGGGAAGAAATACTCCTTATGAATGCAATAATAAGGGTGCAATGGGCGACCACCACCTTGGTATATTAACTCTTTGACTGCCAGCCATTTTCGGAAAAGGTAACCCCATACTGCCAGCTGATTTACAGAATTTTACCGATCTTTCAAGCTCCACAGAAAATGTGTTAGGACTATGGAAACGCGGATACTACCAAATGAAAGATTGAAGTATCATCTTTCATCTAAAAAAAAAAAAAAGTTTGTTTCTACCATATTCAGATCTTCAGTAATCAACAATAGAAAACAGCTTCGTTTCACCCAAATCCTCTATCTTCTTCCAAAATACCGAGAAATCAAGCTTTTTGTGAAATGTTATTTCATGCACTCTCGTGAATTTGGCACTTTTTTTTTTTTTGCATGAGGGATTCTACAAACACCTAAACTTCTATAAAACACTACCCCAACAATAAAAAAAAAGTGTTTTTTGATTGCAAAATAACAGTTTATTTACATGCAACAGTAGCAATCCGAACAAACAATTTGGAAAACTCTTTGCAAACTATTTACACGTGCGCAACTGCGCATGTGTGGTGTGTGTGTACGTGTTACTATTTACAATTTTGTGGATGTTTCAACGACACAATTTTTCTTTTTGTGTGATATATTGTGGAGTAATCCCGTGCGTGCTAGGGGGATGCAGCAGGATTTGCATCACAGTTTTTGTCAGTCTGCTTCTGCATGGACTGATTTGCGTAGAGGTTGGTATGATGAACGATGTGCTGGAGAAGTTCATCCGTGATGAAGAGCTCCAGGATGTCAGCTGGCAGGTGGGAATTCAGCTCTGCTGCAGCATCCCTTGGTCCTGGTTTTGCAGCAAAGGCGAAGATGGTTGGCTGCCAGCCAACTTCATCAACTTCAAGCCAGCCAGACTTTGGGATCTGCAAATATACATGTCAATATCATATATTATTTTAGAGCACTGTGATGCAATGTGTGTGTGTGTGTGTGTGTGTGTGGGTGTGCATGTTTACCTTTTTTTCTTGGCTGTATTGGTTGATGCACATTCTGTAAATTATAGAAGATGTTTACCATCAAATATTTTATTAGTGCTGTGGAGAATCTTTTTTTTTTTCTTTTTACCTTTGTTCTGCTCACTGTGAAAAGGGTCACTTTGAGTAGGAGCTGAAAGAAACATATACAATTACAATACTATCGAAAGACAACTTTTATTGTTGCGGTGTATTGAAAAAGTTTTTTTTTTTTACCTTTCTTTGTCGTAGAACCAGCGGTCGGACGTTGCTGTGAGCACGATCTATAAAATATACATTCACGTTTGTATAGGTAATAGATGTTTTAGTGTATATCAGCACATTTACACACGCTGCTAGCAGATCGCCGAAAAGTTAGGAAGGTAATCTTAATAGCAATCTCTTAGCATGTTAGCGCTTACCTTCACGTTCTTTGGAAGACTGTCTTGCATCGGACCCATAGTAGTCGTCATCGTCCGATGAAACGTCATCTGTGCAGACGCGCTCGGTTGTGCACCACTTTTCTCCGGTGTTAGCATCGCTAGCCGGTGGGGCCTTAGGACGTTATTAGCATCGCTAGCCGGTGGGGCCTTAGGACGTGGTCGAAACGACCGCGTCACCGCTTCAACTATGACTTAACCCCGTCATCACTGTGCTCTTGAGCACTGGTCGTTGCTTTTGAGCTTTGAAAATAAGGATCAAGCGTGAGCTGATTGCCATCTGTAGCCTTTTTGACTCCCTTAGCCAAGTTAGCCATTCTCTCCCCCTCAACACTCTAGCTCCGCCTCTCTTCTTCTACTGTTGTCTCCTACCCGATCTTGTCCAAAAGACTCATCACAGCCATCTAGTGGCCAGGAATACTCATTATAGTAACCCGATCGGCTTGATACTTGGAGCACAGCTGCCCAAGGCTTTCCTCCACCCGTTTCCATAAAAAAACATAGTAGACGTCAATTAACGTCTATGGCGGCCAATCCTAGGATTATACTGAACGTCTTTAAACGTTTATGGCGGTCAAAGAGTTAATATCTTGGGTGTTATTAACTAATTTCCTCACAAAAATGTATAAATACGTTCTATTTTAAATGTTTTTAAGTGTCCCAAAGACGTATTTGTTTTTTTTTACGCTAGAGCATACAGAGGTCTTTGAGGCAGCCCCTCAAAAGGCAAGGAGCTGGTGAAAAAAAATGGTAGTAATTACAAAAACGGCCAGTAGGTGGCAGCGAAGTATAATAGAGCAACCAGGGCCAGATGAAAACAAGCCGTTTCCCCACAATTCTAATAGTAGATACTCTAATCTTTCTTTTAATAGGTTCCATGTTTTTATAGCAATAGAACAATATTCTGCGGACCTTGCTAAATCAGTCAAAATCCTGTAAAACAGCAGGGAGTGAAGGGGATTGGCTTCAGTGAAAATGGCGGCCAGTGAATGAGTTAATATCTTGGCCGTTATTAACTGTATTTGGTCCGCAAGCTTATTACAGTTTGGACGACAAGCAGCACTAAAACACTCAGTTGTAATTATTCCTTCCACAAGAGAATGTTCTTCATTTTGTAGTAGTCGTCGCGCGTCATTCACTATTAGAAGCAAATCATTTTTAATTATTAAGTGTAAAAGCAATTTACGTCCAACAGAAGGAATGAATTCAAATCCCTCCTGGTGGTCATCAATCTAATGATTAATCGTACCCGTGCAGGTGATGACAATGTCCACCTGTCTGATGACCTCATTGAGCTTCACCAGCCTGAAGCCATCCATGCTGCCATCAGAAAGCAAATACAAAGAGAGAGTGTCAATAGCGGCGCTGACAAAGTCAACAGATGGGTTGCGGGCGTACCAAGCCTGCAAGGCGCAGATGGGGTCGATCTCCGTGACGTAAACGATGGAGCCCATCGCTTTGAGGGCAGCGCAACAGCCTTTTCCCACCTGGGGGCACAGCACATCAAACATTCAATTGTGTACCATTTCATCATGTGCCTGTGGGGGCTGAAGCCGCACCTCTCCGTAGCCGCACACCACCGCTTGTTTGCCACCAAACATGACATCAGTAGTCCTCTTCAAGCTAGAAACAAAGTGCCAGAAGGCGTTCGGCATATTGAAAAGTGGGGAATTTAATTGTCCCGGTATCACGGCCAAATAAGGCTTCGTACCCGTCGAGGATGGACTCCCTGCAGCAGTAGAGGTTGTCAAACTTCTGCTTGGTCACAGAGTCGTTGACGTTCATGGCGGGCACGCACAGCTTGCCGGCCTTGGACAGCTGGTAAAGCCTGACGGTCGAACGCAGGCACAACAGTCAAACTAAGTGCTGCTTGCGTTAATCAAATAGGATTATTTCTTACTGCAATGCTGCAGTGACAGAACCACGGGACAGTAGCGATATTCACCACTAGATGGGGCTGTGGCTCCACAAACAAACTGAGTGAGACAACTTTTGATCTTCCTCCTACCTGTGCACGCCAGTGACGCTCTCCTCCACAATGCCCTTGATCTTCTTGAACATGTTGGGGTACTTTTTGTAGATCCAGTGGGTCAGGTCGCCGCCATCGTCCAAGATCTGGAGACAACAACATGACAAAGAAGGCAAAGAGAATCACTCATATTGACGAAAAACGCATCATCGAGTGGAACAAAAGCAAAGATACTTTAATGAGTCTTAGTCAAGTTGCTGTCAAAAGAGCTGTCAAAATTCATCAATTAATCGACAAGTAACTCAACTCAACTCAATTTATGAAGCAACTCATCTCAATTTATGAAGCACTTTAAAATAAGCATTGCTGTATACAACGTAAGAACAACAAGAACAAAGCAAACATTTTAAGTGAGTATAAGTATTTTTTTGTATACAAGTAAATATATTTTGCATCAGTAAATTAATAAGAAGTAGGAGAGTGAATAAATACATAGATAATAAATAGAATAATAAACACAACCAATTATCAAATTAATGAGCAACTGTTTTAATACTCGAGAAATCGTTTGGAGCCATTTTTTTTTTTTTTTTTTTTAAATTGTCCAAATCCTCTCATTTCAGCATATCAACAGTAATTGTTCACTAATTTCTGCAGTCCTTCATGAAAGATTGATTATCTTCTGTGTTTAATCAAAATAAGACATTTGCAAATATCTATTTTTACTTTGGAATACAATGACCGAACTGGTAACATCAACCCCCCCCCAACACACACACTTTTTCTTTTTCTTTTTCAGCAGTAAAAAGTTCACAATTTTGTCTACAATTAATGTGGCAACTTCATTATTTTTCATGTACAATTAATACCTTTAAAAAGTCATTTTTCTACTTGCTGTCGACTGATGATGACGCCACCTGTACTGAGGAAGTAGGTAACGACCAATCATGGCTCAGTTTACTGACCAAACCCAGAAAACAGGTGCGCCATGATTGGTTGTTACCTACTTCCTCAGCACAGGTGATGTCATCATCAGTCGACAGCAAGTAGAAAAATGACTTTTAAAGGTATTAATTGTGCATGAAAAATAATGACGTTATCAAATTCATTCTGGGAAAAAATTTTATTTTCTCTGATGAAAATTGTTCAATAAGTCAAGTATCCCTTTAATCACTATATGAAGTGCATAATAAATCACTCGCTATACAACAGTTATCAGTGGGGGGATGCTTTTTTTTTTTTTTTTTTTAATACACTTTGATGCAAAATTAAAGTGAATCTGATTAGTCGATTAATTAATTGACTAATCGATAGATTAATCAATTTTAAAAATATTCGAGACAGCACTATTGTCAAGTCTTTCTTAAGTTTGAGTTAGTTAGTTTGAATGAGTGAGGGAAAATGTGCCTACCATATTGGGCTGCCAGCCTTCCACGTTGACGCAGCGGTCGATACACCACCAGAAATCGTCCTCGGACTCGCCCTTCCACGCAAACACGCTGAAACCTGGACACAGATCAGGTATACTGTACGGTATATACACAAATGACAACAGGAAGTGCACCAGAGGAAGGAGAAGAAGCGAAGGGCAAGACGGTGTCTCACCTCCTTCTGCCAGAGCAGCTGCCACCTCGTTTTGGGTGGAGTAAATATTGCAGGCCGCCCACCTGCACTGAGCACCCAAAGCTGACAGAGTCTCCATCAGCACCTTGAAGGGAACCGACGTACAAAAACTTCAGATTCATTCCCTCACAGACTGTAAGAAAACGACACATCTCAAATTATTCTGCTCCATAGACCCATTACAGGGGAGACATTTTTACAAGGACAAATATAATCCTAATTTGAATTCATCATAACTACTGTGTCTACCACAAAAAAGATGTGGAAACCACAAAGATGCCAAGTTTAGAGGATGTTATGATAGCTATTATTAGGTGACAAAAATTGAATGATCTACAATCTATCAATTGTTCTGAAACATGAACTTAAAACTATCCAAATTGTTGGAATGTCACTGTAAATATTTTAAGATTTCTTCAGTACTCTATGAAAACAAAGGGAAATAATGTATGGTATTTATAAATGAGGATTTTTTATTTTTTTAACAGTCATTGATCAACTGAAACAATTGATCAACAAGATTAATCCATTCTTACAAAAAAATTCATTCGTTGCAGTCCAAATTATCATAATTTAACGGAATGTTTTAAGAATTAAATGTTATTAAAAAAGAAAAAAAAAGTGTCATCTTTACAAGAAACATGAGATAAAAAGTCATAATCCTCCAAGAATAAAGTTGCAATATTTTATTAAAATTAAATATCATGTGGGGATAGAGACATATTTTAACAAGTGAATTCAAAAAATACTTTCTTCTCACTATGTAATGCCTTTTCTGAGAAAAAAAAAAATGTCTTTATTCTCTCGTGAGTATGTGGGAATCTTATGAGAATGAAGTGGTATTTAAAAAAAAAATAAAGTAATCTTTACAAGAAACATGAATCCTCCAAGAATAAAGTTGCAATATTTTATTAAATTCAAATATCATGTGGGGATAGTCATATTTTAACAAATGAATTCAAAAAATAATTTATTCTCACTATATGTCTTTATTCTCTGATGAAAGTATGTGGTTTCCAAAAAAAAAAAAAACAGGCTTACTCAATCGTTGAATGAAAAAAATTTCTGAACCGCTTATCTTAAATTAAAAAAATAAAAACTCATGCACAATCTCAAGATTTATGTGATAAGTCCTAAGGCAGGGGAGGAGTAATTGCCATTTGCAGGTATGCACTTTTTAAAATGTTATATTGCAAAAAAAAAATATTTTGTGGATCCCTAAGCTATTCAGCGTATCGCATTTTGAGAAGCACGACTGCAGGGGGGCGGATTGTTTGTTTGTTGTTGCGGATTTTCCAAGCACAACTCACAGCAGTCTGTGCGGTGATGTGGGTGCAGCCCACCACCTTGGCGCCGGCGAGGGGCTTCTCGCCCTGGGCTCGCTTCCTCAGAGCCATGAGGGCCGGCATCTCTGGAAGGGAAAAAAAGCATCCGGCAAAACGTCTGAGTGGATCGAAGCGGCGTTGCATGAAATAATTCATTTTATGATTATTTTAATCCCTTTAATACTTCATCGCTAAGCTGATCGACTCAGCCGGCAGAAAGAGATACTGACGCTAAAGACGTACGCGTATGTGTGTGTGCGTGTTTGGCTAGCAGGGTTCAGCTGAGGCTTCATTTCCACCACATCATATAAACAGTGCTTGAGTGCTCCTTTTAGCGCGAACCTTTGCTGTTTCACAAAAACGTTTTGTCGAACAATGCTAAAACTATTCACTCAGAGAGAACAAACAAACAAAAAACGGACCTGAACTCATTTAAACCCAAAAACGTATAAATACATTTTTAAGACTTTGTCCTAAACTCCCAAAAACCTATTTATACGTTTTTATGGGGGGGTTTTATGCTAGAACATAGAGAAGGCTTTGAGAGCTTGTGACCTGAAAAGATCACGTAGAGCAATGTAAGTTATTACCAAAAGCAGCCAAGCAGGTGGCAGCAGAGTATAGGTCGCTTGCACATCGTAATGCATCATGGGAGTTTTTCCTTCGGGCGCCATATTGGGTGTCCGCCGGTTCACAAGGTACACTCGCGAGTTACACGGTAGAGCTCATCAACCTGATGTAATTTTCGCAGTATTTTCACGATTTACCGGAAGATCAAAAACAACGATACAGGCAGAAGGTGTCTCTGTGTGGCGGGATTGATCCTAATTACGTCCTGACCAAGGGTGATTTTTTTTTGACGGAGAAAGCTTGCTGGCCAAATGTGACATCTCTGGACATCTTTCCCTACCTCGTGTTGACAATATGCTCCATAACACGCCAAAAAAAAATCCCTGGAGGCTTACAATTATTTTGTAAGCGGGTGGATACAGAGTGTAAACTTTAACATCGCATCAGAAGAAACTGTTGCTGTTGCACGTAAGTAAACCACATGGTGTTGGTAATTCTGCACACAAAAATGTTGATTTGTTCTCAGGCTTCCTGTTATCATTGTGTTTACATGCACAGCTGGCTTTACCTGATGTGGTTTTTCTAATAATTTTATAACAGGCAAATATGGCAGAGCGTATAAGAATAAAAAGTAACTATGCACAGCCTCCCCGTGGCTTAATTAAATTTAATGCTACCCTTTCACTAGTTACATGTTACTTAATCAACTTATTCTAAATGGTTAAGGTTAACCACTCTCAGAGGACGTATTTTTAGTTTCAGTTTCCAGTACAATAAAACGTGTTCATGGTAACTACTGAGCATACTGACAGCTTTTCTTATGATCTCACGGTTAAGGAGGCTGTCACAACACCCAATTTCTGTCTGGTGCCAGATGGCAACAATTCCCATCACTTGTCACGACAACACCAATATTATTACCAGGTATGTATGGCTTTACTTTTTGTAGTTTCTTATTTAATTCTATGTTTCATTACAATGTTTGTAATATTTTCAGATTCAGGCACAGATGAGTTTAACTGGACGGGACTTCTGCGACTTTGTGGTGTGGACAAAGTGTGATTGAGCGAGTCCACCCAGATCGCTCGTTTTGGCCAGTTGGAAAAGCCAGAGTTTTTTTTTCCCAAAATCCCCTCCTTACCTGAACTGCTCGGGAGAGCATTTACTAGATCAGCAGTGGACTTCCAGTGTTCCTGCTCAGCCGCTGTCACCTACCACTTGCTCATGTACTTCAAAGATGCGGAATAAAGTAGTTTTTTGTGCTGCAGCAGATTGTAAAATCAAATGATATCACTTGAAGTGTGCCAATCTAGACTGCCAAAAGGACAGTGGTTTTGTGACAAGTGTGAAACAAGGATTATTGGGAAAACTGTAACACAGTACTGGTACTTGTCTTACATTAAACAAATTTAAAAGAGAGCAACTTTTTCCTCTGTACATAGCATAATGAAAGTCATTGCGTACCCCATCAACATTACATCATACCGTCATCTCAGGATGGTAGGCACCTGTGCTAAAATAAACTACATTAATTAACAGTTCAATTTTTAACCCTGAAATTACTACATCTAATCATTATTCACTTCATTTTTTGTGCTTTTAGAAATAATAGAGATTTATGCCATTACTTTAAGAGGGACCATATTGCACATTGAGTCAAATCCTGTCATTTGTATTATGTATAGCTTTGTAAACAAACCCAACAATAGAATTTGTATAAACGCTGCCTTTATTAGCGCCAAACAAACAGTCGCATGTTGTCCTCCTCCAATGCTTTGATGCTCGCCTTCGTTTCCATCATGTCATTGGCAATCAAGTCGGTGTGGCATGAGATCCCTAAAGAAAAAAATAAAGAAAAAAAATCACAAAAAAAATACTGTACCAGTAATAGGTTTAATATAGTAAAGTAGTATAGTTTTTTTGTCAGTGTAAAAGAAATGTACACATTTTGTTGCATTTTTTAATGTATGAACATTGCTACAGGCAAATACTTATTTCTATAAACACTTCCAAATGTCTCTAAAATATAAGGTGCGTGTACACACACAAACAAACACATACATTCACTCATGCATACAATATATCATGTAATGAATTCTGAGTGGCATACCAGAGTCAATGATGTCAGCAGTACTTGAGGGTACAGGTTACTGGAGCCATCTGGCTGCATAACTGCAACAATCTCTGCCACTTCGAGTCGTCTTTTCTTTGCTTGTCTCTCCTGTGCACGTTCATATCTTGGCACCGACTGGGCTGAGACATAGATGTTGTAACTTGGGACCCAACTTTAATGTTGGAGCCCAGTCGGGATGATTGGACAGAAAAACGGGCGCAGGGCGACCTGTTAAAATAAACAAATATATAAACAAATAAAAGATGGAAAGACTGGTTATTTTACCGCAGTAGGGTGGCCGTGAATAAGTTCTTTAGCATGATGTGTAGGCTACCGGGGGTCTGTTTTCTTGCATCAGCCCCTTCTGTCTCTTTTTTTTCCAAGTTTACATTTTGCCACCAAAAAACATGTTATCGGCATTAAAAGCCCAAGACTAATCAATCCAATTTCAGCAGTAAACACTTTGCACTGGCACTACTTGGGTGAAAATGTTCGATGTTAGCTTTCGGCTAACGTCCGCTAGCCAGCTTGTACTACCGAACTTGCTTGCTCATGAATCCAAAACATAAGCAACTTGCCCATATATGGGCGGTCGAAACGTTATTAATCCTCATGCATTAAATAAAGGTAAACAAGCTTACCGCTCACAAAGTGATCGCTGCACACACGAGCCCAAAGTAACGACTTCCCTCCGGAGTCCGCACTCCTCTGTCTCCAGGCCCTGGTTCCTAGTTATTTTCGGAATTCGGAAAAAAGACCGACCATTTTCCCCCTTGGCTTTGTTCGAACAGCCAACGATGCAGCAACAATGTACCATTTTAAACGCAGAAAACAAACGTGATAGATACGTGTTAGACCGAATCGCTACGTAAATGGAGGCCACCCAGCATGGCGACTACGAGAAATCCGAGGCGGAAGTGACGACATGTGCAAGCGACCTATAAGAGATCAGCAAGGGCCATGTTGCAACAAGCTCTTTTTGTCAGTGTTGAATAATGATGACGCTTAGCTATATTATAATGCTAATTGCTGCAAAATGGAAACAGATAAATACTTTTTTTTTCCTTTTTTGCAATTCTATTTCTTTTGGTAGGTTCCATGTTTTTATAGCAATAGAACACAATATTCTATGGGGCTTGCAAAATCCAAAATTAGTAAAACAGTCGGAAGCGAAGGGGGGGTTACTTCAGTGAAAATGGTTGGGAGTGAATGAGTTAATGTGCACATTTTTTGGACTCCTCCTATAACACCGAGGTCAAGAAAGGAAAAACCTTGCTCGGCTATCTCGATCTCTCGCCGTCCGAAGTCGGCCTGCTTGATGTTTTTGATGCAGAAGTCGCCGTTGCCCTTCGAGTTCTTCTGCTGCTTGTCTCGAGGAGACGTCTCATCGTCAGAGCTGTCCGTGTACGACGCCGCTGTAAAATAAATATATTGGTTTTGTTTGAGACTAATACTAGATTTAATTTGAGTACAGTGGTACAAGAAATAATAATAAAAGAAATAAAAATAGCATACTCCCCTTGCATGTGGGCAAAGAGAGTCATCGGCTGTATTTTAAAGAGGATAATGTCCCCTAATGACAAAAGAAAATGTCATCCTCAATTTCCAGTTAATTCCCAAGGAAAGGTTGAAATTTTGTAATGTTTCCAAAATTTTCCATCTTAACTTTCCATGAATTTTCCGTCCCTTTGCAACCCTAATCAAGAGTTAATAAAATAAATGATCAACTTTATCCCAAGATAATTGTACTGAATATCAGCAGACACAAAAGTATCTAAGTGAGAAAACAAGAGTATGGAAGGCAACAAATGTGGTGAGAGTCCGTGTCTGGCACCATGCGACATGGGCGAGTCTGACTCACTCACCACACAAGCGAGGAGACATAACATATATGATATATCACATCACAACATCACATTCCCTGCCAGCGCTCTCACAAGTTGGCGCCAGGTAGACGTGGCCACCATCTGAAGCAGCACTGGAAAACTGCTCAAGTAAAAAGAACACGATGTGCTGTGCCAGTAAAAAAAAAAAAGGCTGCGGGAATCATTTGACGATATGACAACCCCTTCTGGATTCTGGTGCAGCAATGACAAAGGGATCTTAAGAGTCCTGAGGATAAATGTACTATTTCGGGCAAAGGACATTTGGGACATAGCCAAAAATGCCATGGGAGAAAGAACAAACCCAAGAAACTATTTTTACACTGTCCAAACTGGCATCTCATAGATGATTACAGAAGGAAGCTTCTAATTGTAACATTGTATACAGCGTTCCCTCGTTTTCCGCTGGGGTTAGCTTCCGATAAATACCCGCAAGAAATTAAATCCGCAAAAGTAGTTAGCCTTATAATTTACATTTATTATAAATGTTTTAAGTCTGTAAAACCCCTCACTACACAGTTTATACACTCTTCTCATCGAGGCATTTACATTTTCTCACATTTCTCTCCTCTTTATACATTCTCAATGTTCAAACTAGGGCTGCACAAAATGTCGATATCGTGATATTGGTCCATGCAATAGGCATATCAGAAAGACATGCAATAAGTTTCATAAGGAATTTGACCAGTCAGCCGCCAATTAAAATGTGTACCGCTATCCAATAGTTGAACATTGAGATGTAATTACAATTAACTAAGAATATATTGAGTTTGCATATTTTGCTGCATGAAAAACGTAATTCTTTCATTAGATCGTAAAAATGTAATTTCCTTAGGTACATGTTAAATATCAAAATAATATCGAAAGCTATATTCAGCAACTATATCGCATATTGCATGATATTCCAATATTGTGCAGCCATAGTTCAAACTTTTATCAATTTTATAAAATAAGTAATAAATATTACTGAAAAAAATGGATGCAAAATTGCACACAAAAAAACAAAAAACACAACAACAACAACAACAACAACAACTGCAATACAGCGAGGCCGCGAAAAATGAACCTGCATTATAGCGAGGGAACACTGTATATGCATTTGGGCCATAAAATATGTTTAGCAAAAGTGTCTAATTGACAAAAACGACAGATGCGAGCCATAAAATGTTTACAAAAATGAGATGAGGAAGTGAAAACGCTGATGTCAGCAAACTGCAAAGTTAACTTATGGAGGTCGACTCTCAGCGCATGTTTTCTCAAGCTTCTTCCTCCTAAATTGGAAAAACAAGCAGGTTCGGTTACCTGAAAACTGTCAATCGGTGTAGGAATGTTGAGTGTGAATGTTTGACTGGCAACCAGTTTATCATGTGCCCTGCCTGCCTCTTGCCCAATGTTAAACTAATGAGGACAAACGGCGTAGAAAATTGATGGAATTTTTCTGATAAATACTCAGAACAAAAAGATTTTACACTCGAAGTAATGGGCTGCTCTTTGAAATTCTTGGAAAGATTAAAGAAGACGTGACATGAGTTGTTCTTGGGGAAAGTATTACCAATGGGAACCGCCAGAACGACTCATGTGAGGCGATTGTGAACGAACACGATGAATCGTGTAATGAAGACGAGGAAGGGGTGTTGGCTTACCCGAGCTGTAGCTGTCTGTAGACGACTGAGAAATGGAGCGCGACAAAGAGCGACGGCCGATCTTGGAGGGCCGCTTGTTGAACTCCTGTTTCTGGTCTGCAAACTGGATCTGTTGGTCAACGGGGGGGGGAGAAGAGATCAGAATTTGTGCTTTTGAAACGCTAATCACGAAAAGACTCATTTGCCAACAGTCAGGTGTAGAAGGTCAGACAGTTTATTCGCGACCCGACCTATGGAAAGTTACTGATTCAAATCATGCCAGTCATCTTTCCACAGTTGTTTCTGTACTCATTATTAATATTAATGGTTGACTTATTCCAAATCATAAATCCGGTGTCACCAGGGGAAGAGGTGCTGATATTGCGGCAAGCCACTGTCAAGGAGCTTAAAAATCAGCTAAGCTCTTGTCGTTGTGGTTGTTTATGGCCACTGGCTGTCCTCTTCTTGCAATCCAGCCCAAACTGGTCTGACAGCGCCGGCAGAAAAGAAACAATGCAATTAATTGTTTCCCTTCCTTTTCGTTTGGGGCTCCCTTGAGCTCTCCTTTTTATTGCTCCCGTTTCAATCCAAAGGTTATCATGCGTGTTTGGAGATTATTTGGTCCGATTAATTAAAAACTGAACGATACAAATGAACAAGAAGGCGATTAGAACTAATTAGGCCTAAGATACAATTGACAGACAATTTCTCGGCACATAAAGCAGCTACAGTGCAGCATTTTGGCAGGGAGCAGATAAGTGAGGCGGTATAATGCAAGTTTTGGTCTGTTGCGGTTTACCCGATTAAGGTTGGATGATCAGATGGGTTTTGGGCGCTCAGAGTTGAGAGTTGGAGTCTTAGGAGCGCTGTTTAGCTGTAGTCTCACAACACAAATCACAAGTATAATGCAAATAAACAAAAGGCAGGTGAGCGCATGATTCAAGTGCAAATTCCTTAACAGGCAAGAGCTGTGTCAGCATTTATAGAAAATCTTGCATTAATCCGTTTTATAACGAGCAGCGATCAAATTTCACGCTGCGACTGAGCTGATGTTCTAATCGGCCGCTAAACCAAAAACGGCCAAGTGCGAGTCGACCATTCC
The DNA here is from genome assembly GCF_051991245.1 of Festucalex cinctus. Classification (NCBI taxonomy): domain Eukaryota; kingdom Metazoa; phylum Chordata; class Actinopteri; order Syngnathiformes; family Syngnathidae; genus Festucalex; species Festucalex cinctus. Next base: position 7,213,225 of record NC_135426.1, read on the forward strand.
AGCAGCTTACCGCTCATGACTAAGCTGTCCAACAGCTCAGCCAATTAATAATAAATTAGCACCTCTCACACAAGAGCGCATTGTGTTGTTTATGTGAATGTACCTCATCAATTGATTAGTGGCTGTATTGCAGAAAGCAGTTGTAAAAGTTGATCTACGATTAAAAGGGTAGCAGGGGACACGCTCAAAATAATAATTTCTCACCATGTTCAACCAAAATAGAATGAAGAGCTTGGTTTTAGAATTACCGAAAGTAAAGATGTGTTGTTGGATTTTGATAGAGAATGTGGTCTTAAGATCAGTAGCTTATCTCTGTGTGAGAATCCCTTCAAGTGACACTAAGTCCGGAATCAGATCACATTGGCTTTTTTTTTTGTGTGTGTGTTCCATGTGCTTGTGATGCTATTCAGTGCTATAAAGCAAATCTCTCTCTCTCTAAAGACGACGAGTTCCAGGAAAATGCAGTCAAAAGATTAGTTTAGGACCTTAGGGCAATAGAAAACAAAACAGGAACAGATGTAGAAGTAAATGGGGTGACATATATGATACTGCAGTAAGGCTACACAATATGTCGAGAAAAAAAAAAAAAAAAAAAAAAAAAAACATATTGTGATATTGGCCCATGCAATATGCATATCACAAACACATGCACTCAGTTTTATATGGAATTTTATGCTTTTATATGATTTTTGACCAGTCAGCTGCTAACAATATATAAGAAAAATAATATGCACCGCCATCCAATTGTTGAACATTATAGAGAGGTAGTTACAATTAATTAACTGAGAATATATTGAGTTTACTTATTTTGCTGCATGAAAAACGTAATTCTTCCTTGAGGTAATAGAAAACGTAATTTATTCAGGTACATGTTAAATATCGATAGTATCGATAGCCACTGTATGTTCAGCAACTATATTGCATGATTTTCCAATATCACACAGCCCTACTGTAAAGTTAACCCACAGCCATTTAGTGCAAACTGGCAATGATGACTAATAATATCACCAGTTTGTGGACAAGGCATCAATGCTACTAATTCATCTGGAAATTGGTTCAAAGTATACCAAAGTGGATTCAACTTGACACCAAGCCAACATTTATCATGAAGCTAATCAATGTTTGTATTCCCAGAAGTCATAATCTTCCTCCCCGTTCGCTTGCTCATTCAATCTCAATTCTTACAGCAGTCTTGTTAGACTGGAGAACGAAAAAGCACTATGCAGCACCAAATGGGGGCACCATGGTCAATTTAGCGCATGATTTTCGAGTTTTGCCAAACTCGGACTAAACAAGGCATCAAACCCAGCAGAATCCGTAACAACCGCTCAGTGGAACATCGCGAAAAAAATTATCTATGGCTGTCAGTTTGTGTTTTCACTGCCTGGATCTGATGGTTTTGGGCCGGTAAACCAAGAAGCCCTGGCAACTGTTGTGCTAACAAAACAAGTATGTTGCTCAGATCTGGTGGCCTTCAAAGCAACGGCATTGCCGACCGCCACAGGCTGCAACGGCACCATCAATGTCGTGTTTACACCGGACTTCGCAGCTTCAGGAATAAGGATGCCTGTGAATGGCGTATTTGCGGTCATTCGCAATTAAGCTTCGTCCCCAATGCCCGTGAATAGCGAGGTCCACTACCTTGATTTACGGGTGAACCGACTTGATGCGTTTTCTGAGTTACAAGCCATCTCTCTGTCAATTTTTTGCGTTATGATATGATTTAAAGTTTAAGTGTACGAGAACTTCAGATACACAACACCGCATCTGCTCAGCGTTCCGTGTTTGACTCACAATTTGAAAAAGTAAACTGAGTTACAAACTCAGTAATGGGGTGAATTTAAACCTGTAAATCAAGGCACCACTGAATTTGCAAGAGAATCTAAATGTAACAAGTAAATTAAACTTGAATCCCAAGTATGTGAAAGACCACCAACACGGCAGATAAGCTCTCAGGTTTGACCACTACCGGGATATGTACAACAGATGAACTGGAGGGGAATCTGTAACCAGGTCTTTGAAGAATTAACACACACACTTGGGCTTCTATTAATGTAGTTACCATTTTCCCAGCAAGGAGAGAAAATTGGAGGTATTTCTGTGAACCATGGGAATGAACGTTTTTATAGGTGCCCCGCCATAGAAGAGAACTGTATCAACAAAGTAATGATGTCTTCGCCTGAATCTGTTCAGACTCCATCTGAAGTCAGCTGCGCCTTGTTGCTGTGTTGTCTGCGGGGTTTTTGACATTTGTCCCAGTTCAAAAACCTCCTTCGGGATCATCTGCAGTAACATGACTTGCTTCCCACACGAAGAGGACTTCATTCTATGTGGGTTACTTTCTAGTCCCATCGAGCCAGGAACCTGATTTCAATCAAACACAGTAGGTCACAGAAGCAGGGAGCCTTCTGGAAATACAACCTCTGACCAAGCAGCTGGGCCACCAAGAGAACCCTTGATTTTCATTCGAATCTCAATAAAACGGCAGCAACACAACAGAAGGATGGGGGCGGTTGCTGATTTCCACTCTTCCTTCATGTTGGAGAGACTTTACTAAATTCATTTTCATCAGACCTGCAGTCAACAGTTATGCAACTTGATGGGCTAAAGCCGGGCATTTGCACGACAATACGAGGAAAAAGGCAGGGGATCCCTCTGGTGTCAGAGGAGACTGATCCTCAAGCTTTGCCATCTGTTACTAAATGACATTACATAAATGGCCGCAGATTTTAAGATATTTTGTATGCGGTGTCATGCTTTTAACAGCACCGGCAGATTTTGGTACAATCACACGACATGAACTGTATAGGTGAATTGGGGACAGGGAAACAAATGGATGTGACATAGGAACAAAAGCTGAGTCGACCTTTCAAGACAATTCATTCATCATCTACTGCCCTACGAAATATCCGCCCAAATTTCCTTGGTCTTGTGAGGGAGAGACAGCCGCAACCAAATAGCCATTGTCCACAAAAGCTGAAGTCAGTGTGGAAGTGATAACAAGACTTCTCAGCATGTGCCCTGAAATGGGGCCTCGTGGGGTTGCTGTGTTTTTGTGAATGACAGAACCGGAGCAGCTGTGATTTGTCACATTTAACTCATTCACTGCCTTTGACAAGTATACTTGTCAATTGTATTTTTTAGAGCGGTGCTAAATGGGGGCGAATCTGAGCATGCTCCACTGTAAATATCAAACTTGGAAACAACTTTACTGATGCCCAACCACCGGTAGATGACATCATTGCCCCATTTTATAGGAAATAAACACAGTTTCAGAGTCCATGGGAGAAATGGCTGTATTTTGGCAAACCTACATTTTTCTGCTGTCAATTATAAAAGAACGGGACGGGACAAAAAGTAGGGAGTCTATTCTGTTATTTGGTAGATTCGGTTTATATATAATTATTGAATGTAATATCACGTGAGTATTGGAAATGTAAAAATTTTCTATAATGACTGGCAGTGAATGAGTTAAGCAGGACAGTCCAGCATTTGAAGTCGAGCCGGCCACCCAAGACGACACCTGACTGAATAGATACACTTGCGCAACCTGGTGCGATTCAGATTGACTGGGTTTGGTTTCAGAATACTAGGCACTAGGGGTGTGAATTGCCTCGTACCTGACGATTCGATTCCTATCACGATTCACAGGTCACGATTCGATACCGATTAATCCCGATACGAATTTATAAGTCGATTGTTTTTTCATTCAAATTTAGAAAATAGTAATCAGTAAGCTTGTAGAGTGTAAGATTTATATGAAAATGTATTATTTATTTATCTGAAATTTCAGTCTTATAGAGGTTGTAATCTGTTTCATGTTTGAACAGCATTAAAATAAAATATTAAGGCTTAATGTTCCGTTCATATAACATTCTTCCATGCTCAAGGTGTGAATCCTAACCCGAAGTCAGACGTTTTGTTGAATATTTTTCCATTAAAAATGGAAGATTAAAAATCGATTCACACACACACAAAAAAAAAAAGGCAATGATGATAAGACGTTGAATCAGTAAGACTACCGAATGAACAATTCTGAGCTCTTATTAAAAAAAAAAAAATGTAAAAAAAAAATAAAAAAAAAATAAAATAATCGATTTTTTTTTATTGAATCGATTCGAGAATCGCGCGATGTAGTATCGCGATATATCGCCGAATCGATTTTTTTTTAACACCCCTACTAGGCACTCATTTAGCTATTGTGATGTGATTAATCAATCAATCTTCATAAATTAATTTCTCTAGCCTGCAAGTGACAGTAGGGGTGTTAAAAAAAAATCGATTCGGCGACATATCGCGATACTACATCGCGCGATTCTCGAATCGATTCAATAATCGGCAGAATTGTTTTTTTTTGTTTTTTTTTTTTTGTTTTTTTTTTAGGATTCACACCTTGAGCATGGAAGAATGTTATATGAATGGAACATTAAGCCTTCATATTTTATTTTAATGCTGTTCAAACATGAAACAGATTACAACCTCTATAAGACTGATTCACACCCCTAAGTGACAGCATCGTTGTGTTTGACACTAATAGCGGTCGAGAACAGATTCCTATTGACATTCGGCGAACTAGATCAAGAGAAAAGCAGCACGGTCACCGAGGAAATGGAAAGAAAGGAATTACCAGGAAACTTGTACACACTTCTGTAGTGCATCTGACACCATTGTTCTGGGAAGCCAGCACCGGATGGGAAATCCCATTACACTGAACAGACAACGTCTGTACAAGTGTTGGCTGTATTACCGTCTTAACATATAATTGCTTCATGCTTTTAGATTCAAATGCACGGATGTTGTAGCAAACGGCCCCAAAAGGCCATTAATGGACCACATCTCCCTCAGCCAACACAGGTGTTTCAAATGATTACCAACAAGAATCAGCAAGCTCTGCATGACCCCAGGATTACACCGGGCTGCGGTGCGTCTTAACTGCGTGCTCCGGACGCGTCAATTTTTGGGCCAACACACACCGGCTGCGCAGAGCTGCGGTCCAGCAGCTCCGTCGCCAACAACTTCCCGCCGTGTCTCGCGTGATCGCGCGCGATAATGTGGCATTAAAAACAACGACAAAGACACAGAAAGTCTGTGCTCAACAGAGGAGCAGAAAGAGAGGTGGACTTTCTTTGACTTAACTCACCATCCACTCCTGCTATGACGTTCCATGCAGCATTCCTTTTTAAGTTGTCTTTATTAAAAGGATGTGCCGTGTCATATCTAATTTTGTTGCTTTCCACCTCAGTTATAAGTCTCTCCTTGTCCATGTTCACCAGTGTTTAAACGGAGAATTAAGCGTTAAGCAGTATGACGTTTTGCTGACATGATTGTGAAATAGGAGCTGGTGAGTGTTTTATTTTTGAAAGGTAACCGAAACTGCGTCGGCCTTCCTGTCCCGCTCGATGTGTTTTGTGCTAGCTTGCCATTTGCCGACGGATGCAGCCTCCGGCAAAAATAGAAAATAGGTATATCCATGCGCCGCAGCTGAGACGCAGTCGACACGCAACGCACACACACACGGTGTAATTTGCACCATTCGAATGAATGGAAACTAATTGGTTGCGCCGCCGGAACGCACCACAGCCGCATCCGGTGTAATCCCGGGGTGATAACGATCCTCAGCTCTGTTGGCTGAGGGAGATGTGGAAAACAGGCTGGATACTGGTACTAGAAGAAAATGCAGTGCAGACCGCAGTTTCTTTTGTACATACATACATACACTCCCTTGAAACCTGATCAAAAACAATCTCAGCTGGCCCGCCTGGGCTACAATGTCCTCGGTTTCAACTTGCATTGCGCAGGATGAAAATAAATTCATTGTCGTAAAAGAAATGAATCAAATATGTTAACCCTAATCATAACCCTCATAAATGATACGTTAAAATGCTGACTGCTATAGGTGCCACGTCATTGTAAGCAAAATCATTAGCATGCATTTTGCCTTTCACTAAATAAGCCTTTCTGGGGTCCTTCTGGTCACCAACTCACAATTTTTCAATGGAACAGAATTAAAAGTGCTGAAAAACGAGCCTAGTAGTCTATTTTTAATACCCTGCGGAATAGCTAGCATGGGCCACAAACTGATATCCGACCAGCTTCCGTATATTTCCTTCCGACGCCTCTGATCCCATAAGCAAACACGTGAAACCAACAGCCGGAGAAAGGAGGCGGCGGCAGCTAGCGAGAGGTGGCTCGTCCGCGCGCACGCTGCCCAGAGGGCGGCTGTGATGTAAGAGCGCTTCCTGCTGATTTATGTGCACCGACAAGCGCTGGCATCATCAACAACGGGGCGCATACATGCACGCCATGCGCACAAGCTACCAGTGGCCTCACACGTGTGTCGCCAGAGGCTTCATGCCAAGTGGCCGTTTGCGATGCAGTACCAGCCAGGAGGAAGTCATCCTCCTGTCATTCACACCACGGGTTCTCAAGCTGGGGGCTGAGTACCCATTGTGGGGTCCACAAGATATAACTTGCAGTTCCAGAAAATAATGTATGACCATTTCATTCACTCCCAGCCATCTTCACTGAAGCTGCCGGCTGTTTTCCTGAATTTTGACCGATTTTGCTAGGCCCACAAAATATTGTGTTCTCTTGCTATAAAAACATGGAACCTACCAAAAGAAAGATTAGTCTCTTTTTTTCCATCAGGAAAAAATATATATATTTTTATCTGTTTCTGTTTTTCAGCAATTAGCATTAGAATATACCTAAGTTTCATCATCATTCACAAACCTGCTTAGAACTGTGGGGAATCAGCTTGTTTGAACCTGGCCCTGGTTGATCTCTTATACTCTGCTGCCACCTACTGGCCGTTTTTGTAATAACCATTGCTTCAACCGTTCTCTGCAGTAGAGAGGCTGCATCAAAGCCTTCTGGATGCTCTAGCATAAACAAAACAAAAAAACGTATAAAGACGTCTCTGGGACACTTAATACATTTGAAATAGAACATATTTATACGTTTTGGGGAGCAAATGAGTTAAAAAGTAAAAAACTGCATTAGAAACAAAAACATGATGTATGTCCGTCTGCGTTTTCCTCTCATGTCGGTCTGCCTCAGGGTGCCTCACATTTGAACGGTGGTCAAATGACCTTGACAAAGTCACCCACCGCTGCTGATAATCTGTTACTCACTGTTATGATGTTTGACTAAACGGCCACATTGGAAATTTGATGGAGCGTCGCATCAACACTCACGGCTTTTACGCTGTTGCGTTATTGAGCTGCAACAAATAGGAGCATACCGTATGTTTTCTCACGCAAACGTCCATCCTGTTTTTACCTTTCGACCACTCTGGCTGCCTAATGGCTCAATGAAACCTTTCAGTGGACGGAAATGGTAAATTGATTGGTAATGTTGTGGTAATTCAACTCGCTGGCAAGATGAACCCCGCCAAACATTGGAAAACCACTGGATGGGTTTTAGTGCGAGTGTTGCATTTCTGCCAATGTTTGTTTTGTTTTCATCTTCCTCCGACTTGGCCAAAAACAACACTCATTCCCTAAGGGCTGACTATAATTACATCAAACAGCACCAAGGCAGGGGTGGTGCTGCTCTATTTTTGAATGAAACCACAGGTCAATGAGTTTCATTGGCAGTGTGAAAGCAGTCTTCGGGGGTTTTACTTCATCCCGCGCTGATTATCTGGAGTTACAGCGTGACGACTAGAGAAGTGCAGAATCAAGAAAAACAAGGCAAACACTGTGACATTTCTCTGGCTTCAGTTTCCACAAACATAGCGATGCATTTTTTTTAAATTGTCCTTTCCCGTCACGCTACAAATCGAGCCGACGTCCACTTCACTGGGCAAATTTGCACGACTCACACTCGCACAAACACACTCGTTTGTCAGCGACGAAAGCGTTCAACATTTTACACTAACACACGAGTTTCTGGAAACACGTGTACACTCCTCTGAGAATGCCCTTTGATTGTTTGAAAATAGAGAAAACATTTTAGAAGAATTGAGTGACAAATGAGTAGGGGTGCGAATTGCCTAGTATCTGGCGATTCGATACGTATCACGATTTATAGGTCTATAGGTCACGATTCGATTTGATTAATCCAGATACAAGCTGTCAGTTGATTATTGCTTTAAAAAAAAAACAAAAAAAAACTCAAATATAGAAATTACAAAATACTAATCAGTAAACTTGTACATGTACTCTGTAAGATTTGTATAATATTGTATTTAACTGAAACGTCAACACTGTATTGAACAGGTTACAATCGGTTTCATCTTTGAACAGCATTAAAATAAAATATTAAGGCTTAATGTTCCATTAACATGAACCCTAACCCTAAGTAAGACTTGTTTAATATTTCCATCAAAAATTGATGTTTAAATATCGATCCGGCCGCATATTGAATCAATGCAAGAATTCCACGCTGTAATATCGCAATATATTCCCGAATTGAGTTTTTCTAAACATCCCTACAAATGAGTAATCTCCTTCCATATCGCATTGCATTTTACAGATTTTTCTGTTCACCAAATCATGTTCAAATATGTTGTTTGAAGGTTCATAATTACTGTAACAGCTACGCTAATTTTGATTAGCCCGTCTCTGATATTCTGCATTAGATGTTAGCATTAAGCTACCTAACTAACTATTATGCTAATATAAGTAAATGAAGCAGAATTTTTTTGGGCTGTTTTTATTCCTCTAAATTGCATCTTTTGCGATTTGAAAAGTTGAATTTGATGAACAGTTGAGCACAAATGAATGCGGGATCATTGTACTCAAGACAAAAGAATGACAAGAAGAATCCATCTGCGCAGTGATAAGGCGACGTGTCAAAGTGTGGAGACAGCTATTCAAAGTGGTGTAAAGGACCAACAGTCCAATTTCCTGAGTCTGCATCAAAGGACGGGAAGGAGGTGGTTAGGAGGGTGTGAACACGCACAAGTTCTTTAAACTTGACGGCGACGCCGGCATTTTTGTACTGCGAGAGGGCAGACAGAGGCCATGAAAATCGCAGGAGGTGAATGAGACAGTGAGTTGCGGCAATCCACTTTATGGTAGCAACAAAGTACCGCCGCCGATGAGCGAGGAGATGAAGCAGAAAAAGCAAGCGGTCTGACATGAAAAGCTCGGCGAGAGCCCTGCAAGGGCCCGCGGTGGGTTTCACTGATAGCTCATTAAATCTGCAATAAATCACCTTACAGCACAGCTGGCATTGAGCCCAGCCATTTTTTACAATTATTACCAAATAGAAGAATGATTAATCTTTAACAGACCCGTAAATAACAATACAAATGTGTAACCTCTGACAATAATCAACATTATCCACGATGACTCAATAACCAATTAGTCTTGTTAGGACAATGAGTTGAACACAAAGCTTTTATTCTGTTGTACGAATGGCAACAGGTTAATTGTGCCTTCCAAATACAGTAGTAATAAAATTTATGACTGTGCAGTCCATTTGCACTGGAAAAGGAAGAAGTCGTTTTTCCTGACACTGCAGTGCAACATTCGCCGTACAAATGTGGTCAAGCCCGCACAAACTCAAACAAGTCACTTGACAACATAGTGTCGGGTTAAACCTTTATTATGCCGAGGGATATATTTTAAGTTAATTACAGGTTAATTGCCATCTAGCAGAAGAGCATTTATTGTTTTGTATTTTGTTGGTTAGGAATGTTTGGGATAAATAACGTGACAACACAGTTCGCTGCTGATTTATGGCCATTAAGCCGCCAGCGCCATTTTTTTTTTAAATACATAATCTATTCCTCCCTCCATCCACTCCACTTCACTTCCCATGTAGGGCAGCCACAGGTCACAATTTTTGTAAACCCGTTAGCCGGCAAGCAATACCAGGAACACCAGCTTAGAGCACGTGACATGTTACTTCAAACCGGGATGATCTGGAATCGTACGTCGAATTTGCCGTTCAAGGGACAGTGGAGAATGATTAAACTGTACGTAACAGATGCTTTGTTGCGGGAAACCTAAACATTTTTTTTCAAGAAGTGGGCCTAATGCAAAAGTGACGCACAGAATGCAAATTTGAAAATGAATAAGGATTCTCAAACGATCTTCACTGTAGTGCGTGAAATTTATTAGCACCAAGCTGTCCGTGAACAACACAGGTTACAATAAAAGCTGAAAAACAGCTCACAACTGAGCTGCGGTTACAACACTGAGCTGGCGTTTTAATCCTCTCATGAGGGTACATGATGGAGATTAAAAGCGTTAACCAGTTGTCAACGCCGCCCCCTTCCACTTTCTAACGAGCTGGATGACTCAAACAGATGCACGCAACCCGGCTGTGGTCATATATGTCGAACGCCGTTTGCCATAGGGACCCTGCATAGCTGGTGACCCATAAATAGAAAACCTTCTGCCCTGCCGGATGCAAGAAATAATTAATATTGCTTCTAAACAATCCCCCTGCGCCACACGTCATCTAAATTGAACTGGTAACTAAAGTGAAGTACTGCGCCCTTGTAGGAAAACTGAAAATAATCCGAATGTGACAGTTGCTGTCCGGGAAGTCCTATTCTTTCTTTGCATCCTGATGAATTAAATTTCAAGTTGGGCTGCGCACAGAGCTTGTCACAAGGTGTCAACAGTCCAAACAACCCATCAATTGTTTTTCAACTAACATGTATGTCATTAACAGTCTCATTGGAAAAACCATTGCTGAACAAGCAACCACAGAACAATAAAAGGGATCAATGAAAATCTCTTTGAGAAATCAATGTCATGTTACTTATCAATACACAGCAGCCTCCTTATGGGATTCCTTATCCAAATTTTCCTTGAACATTGCCCTTCCTGAACACTTCTATTTAAACAAGCAAGCGTGCAGGATACATGACGTGACATCATAAGGTCAGTGTTTGTTACTTGTCATGTTCACATTGACAGGTGTCAATCAATCACAAAATAATTGTTTGACTCGCTGCATTTTATGGACAACTGTTACTCAATCAGTATTCCTGCAATACCTGGGCACTTTATATTGCTTAATGACTCTCTGTACTTTAGTATTTTGTTATGGTGGCTTGTTTGCTCCAGCTGTTGGAGACATTATTGCTTGGCATCAGGTCGAAACCCCATAAGTCACAATTAGTGGGTGTTATTTTATTTTACAAATAATTGACCAATTTAAAGCGTTTCAAATTGATTGCTCTCTTTGATGATGTAATGCTAATGGTTGAACAAACCTGACACGTCTCCTGAAAAGTGACGATTGTGGAGGTACGCCAGCGATATACTTGGCCAAAAAAAAAAAAAAAAAAAAGATTGATGATTCGTACTTTGTGCATATTTATATATCCGCGACTTATTGTGATAGTCAGGACAAAATGCTTTACTACCGACACACATCGTTATTTCAGTTCAGTAGATTAAAATATTTAGGTCATTTTTGTTTGGTACGCTTAGGTTTTAATGTATAATATGCGACTTGGCTCCACTCCAAACACTGGGTTAGTTAAGGAAAATTGAAGTGCATAACTTGGCAGCAGGTTGACGTTTCACCAAATAATCTTTAAAAAGTACAACAACAACAAAAGTCAGCCTTTGTTGGACTGACTGTCTTCCATGTTATTAAATATTCTGCTGCGTTATTAATTAGACGTGTTAAGTCACAGCGCCGAATCAGCCTGGTTGTCCGTTAGCATTGTTAGCTTCGCCACACATTACACAGCGTGCGCTCGGGGTGGAGAAGAAAGCAAAAAGGGAGGAAAAGGACGGGTTCCACTCGCCTTTTTCATTCGCGGCGCCTCGGCCACGGTGCCGTCCCGGTTCACGAACGCCTCGCCGCCGTTTTGCTGCGGGTCCGGCCGCTTCATAGCCGACGCCTGCGGCATCTTGGTGGCGTTGGGGGCAAGCAAGCTCGGGCTGCCTTCCCCGGCTTTAGCGGAGGGCTCCGCGGTCGGGGACGCTGCGGTGGAGGAAGCGGCCTCGCGCGGGTAGTTTCTAGTGATAATTCCTTCCGACGTCGGGGTCATCGGAGAGTCTACGGTTAGTTCTTTCCCGACGTCTTTGAGTTCGACCTCTGCCATTTTCGCTGCCACAACCTGCACTGACATCGCTACAGTTTTCACCAAGTCCCTTTTCTATGGAGGCGAGCGGATGTGAGTGAAGGAAGCTCATGAGCGAAATGCATTCTGGTCCTTGTATTTTTTTCCCACGCGTTTGGACTACAGCAGCTTCAGCCGCATTTGCTAAAACTAATGTCAAAGCAACTACATTTGCATTGGGGGGGACAAAAGGCAACAAGCGAGAAGTGCGTTGTGGTAAATGATGTTCGCTTTGAAAGGCACAGTATGGAACTACAAAACAAATAAATTTTTGCTACTTATTACGTATAAGGGACAATTTAAAACAAAAAAGTACATTCTTAATCATGTTCTAACACATTTACAGAAAAGCACGATATTAACTATTTACCATCTTCGTGTTAAACATGCCCTTTCCCGCCCCAACAGTTACATTTTTACGGCTTTACTTCTTACCAGGTCGTTTGGATTTGAGACACCACAAAGAATCGCTGACAAACCTCATGCTGTGCATCTGCACTGCATCAAACGACAGCAAGGTCAAAAGTATGTGAACAACAGTGACATCAAGTGGTCATAAAGAAACGTGTGGAAATTGTTTTATTCATTTACAAGTTCTATCTCAGCATTAATTCCTACATCTTAAAAAGCCACACAATGGTAATCGCATTCAGGGTTCATTTGAAAAGAGAGATATTACATTCATTTTACTTGGTCTTCCAAGTGCTCTTCATTTGTGCATGCTTCGTTTAAAAAACAACAAAAAACAACAGAATGCCATCGAAGTTGAAGAAAACAAAACATACCATTTGCTGAATATTTACGCTCTTTCACTGTCAGCTATCAAACACGCACTGACACCCTAGAGAACCACATGCATACTTTTACATTACATTTACATTCAACCAAATGAGGATTGAGCCCTTACACACTCTATAGCCTAATCTGAGGTTCATTTAGTACTTTCTCAAAATGATAAATGACATTTGTTTTTTTGTTTTTTTAACTGTGTTTGACATGTTCTCCATGCTAATACAATGCTGTATTCTATACTTACATTTTGGTATAAGTATTTCAGTATCAGAGATCTGTTTTTCTGCTGCTGAAATAAAAAAGTCCTGACAAATATGGCTTGATGGGAGGATGAGGAAAAAAAAATCCACTTGGAAGTTGTCGATTGTGAACTTTAACAAGTCATCCTTCAAAAATCCACAGAATGTTCACACCGGAGAGGCCGAGGTTTACGCGCCTGGATAAGGACGACACACGACTTGGTCAATAGAACAGCTAATTTGCACCTTCCTTAGTGTTTTTTTTTTATGTGGGGAAAAAAGAACAACATTTTTTAAGAAATGTCTATGTAAAAAAAAAAAAATCTAATAAAAATACTCACCCCAGCATTCCTGACTCCTTGGTCTTAATGATGTAGAGGAACATGAGAATTGTATGGAACAAATTGTTCCTGCCCTGCAACAGAACTATAAGTGAGTTTCTTTCCATTTTATTGTATTATGTTACTACTGCATGTTTTAGACAACACAATACTATCGAGTGCTGGTTTTATTATTTAAATCTTTTTATTTTATTTTTTTTTTTATAAATATTGCCATGGTCCGAAAAACATTTCTATACATGATTTAACGTTTTGTTTTTTTTGTTTTTTTATGCAAGAGCATACAGAAGTCTTTGATGCAGCCTCTGAGATGAAGAGGTTGCTTGAAGTAATGGTAGTTATTACAAAAAAAAAAAAAAGACCAGCAGATGACAGCAGAGTATAAGAGCTCAACCGGGGCCGTGTTGCAACAAGCTCCTTTTGACAGTGTTTTCAACAGGTTTGTGAATAATGATGAAACTGTCGCTATATTCTAAAGCTAATTGCTGCAAAACGGAAACATACAAATATTTTTTTTTTTCCTGATTATACGCATTATTTTGAAAATCAGCTGCTGTTTTGTGTTGCGTCACCTTGGGCAGACTGAAGATGTCTCCCTGATAGATGAGCTGGTAGTGAGGTGGCGTGGTGCAACTCTGGTGGATGCAGAAGAGGTTCTCCTTGGTCACATCTGGAAGAGGACAAAAGAAAAAAAAACTGTTTGATGGATGTGTGTGTGTGTGGGGGGGGGGGGGGGGGGGGGGGGTGTGCTTGTGCTTGTGCTTGGCTTGTATGTGTGCGCTTACCAGGCTTGTCCGGGATGTGGCTGAAATGCTGCGAGGTGAACGTTTTCCCATCTGGATATTTGGGGTGAGGAGGAAGTCTGGAGTCCAGGTAGGTGCAAAACAAGTGCATGAGGATCTTGAGTGGGGGACACACAAGGTGAGGCGACCAAGATCGAGTGGTTAAAATGGAGATGGGCAACCGTTTGGGTATGAATTTTAGAAATGGACAGATGGGTCAGGGGGAAAAAAAAAAAGAAAAAAAAAAAAAAACTTTAAATGTGTAAGTAGTTTTGTAATGATAATAAAATAAGGAAAATCATCTAAATTATCATAACAAAAATTACAGAAGGACTTTTGATATTGTAAATTTATATTACAGAAGAGTATGTATGTGTCCAAAACAAGGTTATCTTAGTTACCTAAAACTAACGAAAAAACTAAAACTAAAACTAAAATTCAAAAAACAATTTCATTAACGAAATAAAATAAAAACAAAAATGCTTTTAAAAAAAAAAAAAAAAAAAAAAAAAAAAAAAAAAACCTGAAACTACATTTTATGTTTACAAAACTAACTAAAACTATAAATTATAGCAAAAATGCCCTTTGTTTTAGTCTTTTGTAATTAATTTAATGCATGAGCCTTTGTGGAGAATTGTAAATGTGATTTTAAGTAGATTTATTTTGATATTCGTTACTATTTGTCAACTGTGGGCATGTGAAGCCCTTTGAGACTTTTGTGTGATTAAGGGCCAATAAATAAACTTTACTTGACTACTAACTGGAATAAGGACGATTGATAACGTGTCACACAGAAGTGACATCTCGCAGCAGCCAATAGAAAAGCACCTTCAGATGACGTCACTCCCACAATTTTTAATCATAATACATAATAATCGTTATACACGTAAAAAAAATAAAATAAATAAAACTAAACTAAAACAAAGCATTTATTAAATAACTAAAACTAATAAAAACTAACAGAACCACCCAAAAAACTAATTAAAACTAACTAAATTGAAAAAACAAAACTCAAAACGAAATAAAAACTAAAATGAAAAATTCCAAAACTATAATAACCCCGGTCCAAACTCCTTTGTGGCCCAATATCTCTTTGTCAGTGGCCTGTGGCATGTACTAAAAACAAAAAAATTACATTTGACACAAGATAAAAGAAAGCAGTAGGGGTGTTAAAAAAAAATCGATTCGGCAATATATCGCGATACTACAGCATGCGATTCTTGAATCGATTCAATAGGCAGTTGAATCGATTTTTTAACATCTATTTTTGATTGAAAAAATATTCAACAAAATGTCTAACTTTCACACCTTAAGCATGGAAGAATGTTATATTAATGGAACATTAAGCCTTAATATTTTTATTTCAATGCTGTTCTAACATGAAAAAGGTTACAACCTGTTTGTTAAATACAGTGGCTCACAGTTATAAAACTGAAGTTTCAGATTAATAAATGATAAATTTTCATACAAATCTTACATTGTACATGTACAAGTTTACTGAATGGTATTTTCTAAATTTGAGTAAAAAAAAATCGCAACAATCGATTTGTAAATTCCTATTGGGATTAATCGGTATCGAATCGAATCGCGACCTATGAATCGTGATACGGATCGAATCGTCAGGAACTAGGCAATTCACACCCCTAGAAAGCAGGCTGTCAGAAAAAAAGTGCCACTCCTATTAATAATTGGTTTATATACACTGTAGAGCGTTCATAAATATGTAAAGGTACAAATAAACTAAACCATTTATTTTTCCTGTGTCTCGATTGTACTCACAGCACAATCTGTGGGGAGGTCCACATCCCACTTGCGGTTTCTCAGATCTCCTCCTCGATTCCAGCGATAGGAGCTCATGCAGCCACTGTGTGCCAGCTCTGGCCGATTCCAAAACACGAGAAAAAAAATGGTTTACTCTATCAAGAGGATCATTCTCCACACTCAAACTAACCTTTGATGCGATCCACCAAATATTCCTGATTGGGAGTGACGTCGAGGTACTGGACTATGGAGTTCAACGTAGGAATGGATGTGGCTTTCATCATGGCGGCCTGTTTTAGGCTGATGATGCTGGCCTCTGGTGGAAGGGAAGAGGAAAAAAAATTGGTCCATTCGGTCGTTTGTGGTGAGGTTGGCTGTTCGAAAGCATTATACTGTATATAAAGATGACTTGAAAATGTACTCAGTTTTTTTATGCATCTAAATATTTAAAATAAATAGTACAAAATGAACAATTTCATATACTGGACTTTTTAAAAATTATAAATACCAGTTTAAAATAAAATTAGAGTGAACAATTACATTGTATTTTTCTTACACTTTTCCCATATCTATGAATGACGTGCCAATGTGTCTTTTTAAAAATAAATAAATAAAATGTTGCCCTTAGGAAAATGTTTGCCCACCCTGACTTTAATCTGTTTATGTCAGCCGGCAAGTGGGATTTTGTCTTCACTCATTTGCTCCAAAAAACTTAGAAATACGTTCTATTTTAAATGTATTAAGTGTCCCAAAGATATATTTATACGTTTTTTTTTTGTTTTTTTGTTTTTTTTTAATGCTAGAGCATACAGAGGGCTTTGACGCAGCCTCCCAACTGCAGAGAACGGGTGGAAAATTTGTAGTAATTACAAAAACGGCCAGCAGGTGGCAGCAGAGTATAAGAGATCAACCAGGGCCAGGTTCAAACAAGCTTGTGAAGAATGATGAACCTTAGCTATATTCTAATGCTAATTGCTACAAAATGGAAACAGATAGAAAAAAAATTTTCTGATGAAAGAAGAGACTAATCTTTCTTTAGGTGGGTTCCATGTTTTTATAGCAATAGAACACAATATTCTGTGGGCCTTGCACAGGGAGCAAAGGATGGGGATTGCTTCAGTAAAAATGGCTTGGGAGTGAATGAGTTTTAAAAGTAATATTTTTTAAAAAAAATTGTCTAATTTGATTAATTATCAATTTTATGAGGTGAGAGAGGCCATGCTGATGTAATATTTCATCTGATTTTCCCGGCATGTTCACCTCCTATCTGGAGCTCAGGGCAGCCAATCCTCCTGAGCTGAGTGTTGACCGACTCCATTTCCTTGACCAGGGGGACCATTATGGTGTCACTAATCCACTGTGAAAGCACAAATAACATCTTGCTTCATTTTAACACCGAATAAAAAATGGAGTTCCATTTTATTTGTTGCGACGAGTGCGACAATCACATTTCGAAGCTTCTCCGTCCAGCTGTCGATGCGGTCCACAATGGGGCGGCTAGTTGTGATCCTCGCCCACACCTTACGTCAAATGAAATCAACGTGTTAAGTTTTTAATGCCACACTGACATTCAAATCTCACACATCTGATCTGACATCCTCCGCAGCCTGTTTGGAACCCGGGTCCGTTTCATCCTTGTGGGCGGAGGGTGCCTGGGAGCGGCAGGCGGGCTGGTACTGGAACTTCCTCAGACTCTGCGCATAGTCCCCCACTGAGCGGTTGTAGTTCCAAAATGTTGGACTGTGACTCGGGGACACGGATTCGGGACTTCCTAGTGGGGGAGAAATGAAGTATTAGAAAAGTGAGTGTGTATGTAAACGTTATTATTATAGTTTTGGAATTTTCATTTGTTAGTTTTAATTTTGTTTTGAGTTTTGTTTTTTAAATGCAGTTTGTTATAATTGGTTTTCAGGGTGGTTCTGTTAGTTTTTTATTAGTTTTGGTTATTTAAAAAACGCTTGGTTTTAGTTTATAGTAGGTTTCAGCATCATTTTTTTTTTTAAATTGTGTATTACTTGTGAGCAATATTTAATAACATAACAGTAACACATTTCTTACCTATCGTTGTTGCATTTTGGCTGAGTGAAATGAAAAAGCAGGCGAGCCGAGCCGTTGGAGCCAAAAGTCAAGCACATAAAAAGTTGTCGCCCTTGGAACGACATCATCTGAAAGTACTTTTCTATTGGCTGCTGCTAGATGACATCACTTCTGTCTGACACTTTCAAACGTGCTTATCATGCTTATTATCAAAATAAATAGACTTAAAATCACGTTTAAAATCATCCCCAAAGTCTCATGCATTAAATTAATTACCAAAGACTAAAGTAAATGGCATTTTCGCTATAATTATAGTTTGAGTTTGCTTTGTAGACATAAAATGTAGCTTCAGTTAGTGTTTGTTTTTTAACAAGCATTTTCGTTATTTTATTTCGTTAACGAAATTGTTTTTTTAAATTATATATTTTTTTCCGTATTTTTCGTTAACTAAAATAACCTTGGTACACGGTGAAACGGTTTGGCTTTGATTATCATTGTTTTATGTCGTAAGTAGTTCATGTGTTAACATAATAATAATAATAATAATAATAATACAATTTTACAAATCATTGTACCAAGCTGACTGCGATGACTCTTCTCCTCCTCCGTGCGCAGAAATTGCTCGAGGCTTTTCAGATCCTCCATGTAATCCTCCTCACTTCCAGGCGAGTTAAACGCAGAGGGCGACGTACGGTAGCGAGCCCTCAACACGGAGCTTTCCGGCGTCCCGATGCTGCTCGGGTACGGCGGGGAGCCAGTGAACGGATTGTAGCCCAACACCTGACAAAGGAAAAAAAAAGAACTGTAAATATCCATAGTAAGGCCAGTCAATTTCATATGATGTTAAGAATATACCTTCCAAAATACCAATGAGGGCGAATAAGGGCCACTACTTGGAGTGCTTGAATTACTAAGAGGTGGGCTGGAGCCTGCCACACAGCTCGGAGAGAATTTAGGGCTGGCGGTGGCAGAACGAGACGAGCTGATACTCAGCACGCTCTGACCCTGCAGGGGGGACGACTCCATCGGAAGGGGGACCTCATTTTTTTCTGGCTTTTGGGGAGGAGAAGCCTGAATACCTGCAAGAGGATAGACAAGTAAACGGGTTCAGTTTGAGCATTACAGTATTCTTTAGGAAAGAGTCAAGACTCACTTGTGTTTTTCAGCCCCAGGAGCTGATGCTGTTGCGGGGAAACCGCGATGGTGGATGGAGCCATAGTGTACTTAAAATATTTCCAGAAATCAAAAAGAGCACTGAGGCTAAAAAAGGAGGCCAGCACCAGTTCTGCGATGCAAAGAGCAAAACATATTAAGCTTATTTTTGTCTGCAAATGTCAAAACGCAAACTCAAAACTGAATCTAACTGAAGCTAAGTCTGAAAGTAAACAAGCAACTGAAGTAGAAAGACACTGAAGCAGAAGACACTCACCAATGTACCAAATAGGCCAGTAGGTGATATTGTAGTATCGGCTTAACAATTTTTCAGACCTAAATTAGAAGTTGCATTATTACAACATATCATCATGTGTCCAGGAAGTTATTTATCTCACACACAGCGACGCGTTAAATGAATTATGTAAAAATGAAGTCAAGTCAAGCCATCTTTATAGTGCTTTCAAACAGCCTGAGCTGTCACATTGCGCTTTACAGAAAGACAACACTAACATAACTAAAAGATTAACAGCAATACAATACATTACAATACAATGACAACAATTCAACATTCTTCTATTTCTACTACATACGCTTTGATGTTTGAAGTGGTTCTAGATGAAAGAGTAGGGAATCAGTCTAAAATGTGGGGAAATAAACTTACATTTCAGTGTAAATCATGCCAGCCAAGGACACGTTGAGAACAGCCCAGGCGAGGACTATCTGACGAGCATGTTCTTCCCTCCTCATCCTCAGCGCCTTGTCAATCATGCTTGTCATCTCCTCCTTAGGTGGGGTAAGCATCTTCAGCAAATTGAGGGGAATTTAAAGAAAAAAAAAAGTTTTGTCCTTTACACAGTAATTTTAAAAAGAAAAATAAAGAGCGACATCATATTAGGGCTCGCGTACTAGTGCTAGCTGAGCTGCTAACGTTGCTGTAACCCGTTGGCAAACAATACATTCGCAAGCAAACAGTTTTAACGCGAGGTGTTAATTTACGTTATTTTACAATCGTTAAAACAAAAAACAGTTTGCAAAATAACGTATAAAAACTTGTATAGTACGATAGTTACGAACTGCAGGTCGCTTCATGCGACTTCATGTCGGCATTTTTGTATTACGAACCGGAAGCAAAATTATATACTTCCGGGTTTCACGGATGGCAGTAATGCCGAACTAATTTTAAACTATATGAATATCTTCATCTACTACCAACCCGTTCTGTCGCCATTAAAAACCAATTCAATTAAAAACATTGATCGGTTTTCCATTAGTTCTATTAAACCAAATCTTATTCTTTGCGTCAGCCATATTATTTTTGATGCTACAATGCATGAGTTGTGTCCAAAGCGTTCTACTGCTGGACATATTTTTAAACTGAAGTCATCTTTTAATAAAGATGCACCATACCATTACACATAATAATAATAAATCCAAACACACTAAAATGAGTCAAAGGCAGAGAGAATGATCGCTTTTATACACCTATCCCAAAATTAAAATTAAAAGTTAAAAGTCTTTTAGCAGCACTGATATGTTTGTGATATTCAATATAAATGTAAAATAAGAAAATCTGGTTAAAAAATTTTTGGAAAAAAATGAGAGGTAAACAGTGTAATGCATGCCAGTGAATAAATTAATATGACTAAAGATACGCTGCAGTCAATGCGGGGGTGACAGTGACTTTTCAGAGTTATATGCTCCAACGTCTTCCCTCCTGCCAGAGTCCAAAAGTCTCTCTCCTCCTCTTCCCCTGCTATCCTCTGGTTCCTCCTCCTCCTCCTCCTCCTCCTCCTCCTCCTCGTCATCCTCCTCCTCCTCCTCGTCCACGTGTCGCTCCTTCCGGGACGAGCGCTCCGCCTTGGGCCCCTTGCATATCTTGAGGTGACGCGTGAGGTGGTACTTGGTGAGGAAAGCCTTGTTGCACTTTTCGCATACAAAGTCCCGGCGGCCCTCGTGGGAGTTCATGTGCTTCTTCAGGTGGTTGGGCTTCAGGAAGTGCTTGTTGCATTTGGGACACTGAATCCGACGCTCACTGGAAAGCAAATACAAAAAAATAAAAATAAAAAATAAATCGGATTCCTATGGAAGCCCATAAATGTCAAAATTCAATAAATAAAAAGGCCTTTTTGAAATAACTATCCTTTTGATAAATAACAGACAATATGTAATATGGACATTAAATTTTAAAATGAGGTGTTAGTATTATTATGAAAAGTGTTACGCTATTCTTTAATATGTAACAAATATTTTATTTTGATTATTTTAACAACGTCGTACTTTTAAAAAATAATGACATTTAATTTATTTTCAATGTTTTATAAGATAAGAAAACGTTGTTTTACAAAGTCAGTTTTTATTTCATAATGTCCTTTTCCACAATGGTCGTCTTTTACATAATGGCGTTTTACAGCCGAATGTCTTGGCCTGTCAATCAAATGACATGAGGCGGAGCCAGTTACGTGATTGGCTAAGTCCCTTATACAGACGAGCAGCAGCACTTGCAGTATCGATTCATGCGTGGAGAGTTTAGCGCCTGATGAGGAGCTACGGCGGTCACAGGCTTGCTAAAGCATGGATACGGAGCATGGATCACTTTCAGAAGTACTCCAAGAAGTAGCAAATCTTTTAGAATCGGCTCATAACGTAAAGGCCTTGTTAAACTTCTGCGTCAGGCTACGGGGGAGGTATCACGGCGAGATGGGCTCAAACAGGTGGTCCCACCCACTGACTTTGATTGACAGGCCAAGTCATTCAGCTGTAAAACGCCATTATGTAAAAGAAGACCATTGTGGAAAAGGACATTATGAAATAAAAACAGACTTTGTAAAACAACGTTTTCTTATCTTATAAAACCTTGAAAATAAATTAAATGTCATTATTTTTAAAAAGTATGAAGTTGTTAAAATAATCATTATGAAATATTTAATCAAAATAAAATATTTGTTAAATATTAAAGAATAGCATAACACTTTTCATAGTAATACTAACACCTCATTTTAAAATTTAATGGCCATATTACATAATTGTCTGTTATTTACCAAAAGGATAGTTATTTCAAAAAGGCCTTTTTATTTATTGAATTTTGACACTTTTGGGCTTCCATAGATTTCGTGATATGACGCGGGAAATACCAGACTTACTGCGTGTGAGAGAACATGTGCTGATTCAGGTCCTGCTTTCGGATGAACATCCGCTCGCACAGGTCGCACTTGAGTTTCTCGGCGCCCGTGTGGATGAGCATGTGGGATGCCACGTGGGATTTTTGCGTGAACGACTTCTCGCAGACTGTGCACCGATAGTTCTTCTGACCTGTTTATGGTGGAAGGGAAGAACAGCCGGTGACTGGAACATATGTAATAAAAATATCTCATTACTTTTTGAGATTAATCGGCCGCCGATTATAAATCGGTCGATTATTGGGCTTTAAACATCAGCCATAACAACCGGCCAATTGGCTGATTATTTCCCCCTTAAAACGTTATTGAAGAAAAACAAAGTTTCCAACGCTGTGAAAATACCCTGAATGCATCATTTTGCTTGCGTAGCATTAGCAACTAGCAAGTGTGTCGTGTATGTTATTCTGTTGTCCCTAAGCGTCTTTTAAGCTATTTAATGGCACCGCAGTTGGAGTTAACTGTAAAACTAAACACCCGACGTTAACGAATTACATCCACTCTAAATACATTTAACTCTTTGACTGCCACATGTTATCAAAAAAAAAAAAAAAAAAAGACAAAAAAACAAAACAAAAAAAAAACAAAGTGCCAGCCGATTTCGAGCATTTTAACTCATCTTTCAAGGCAAAAAGAATATTGTTTGCCTTTACTACAGATACAATGTGGGTCCTAAATGAAAGATCGCATTCCATTCATCCTAATTTTACTAATCATTATTAATCGTCTTCGGCAGTCAAAGAGTTAAATACAACATATGCTTTGTTTTTAAAACATCGCTAGCCTAGCACTATGAGAAAGCAAATGCCAACAGGAAGTTAGCATCGTTTCGGGAGTGTTTTTCCTTCAAATAACGAATATCCACAAACAAATCTTGTGGGAACACATAGCCACAGATAAGGTAAGACTACGCAAAGGCACAAATTCTTCCCAATGTGTGAAAAACAAGTTTTTAATATTTTAATAGGATTCAATACCAACTTTCTTCTGTACTCACTTTAAGTGTGTACGCCATGGATGCAAGAGGCCAAAAGGCACAGGAACAGTCAGTATTTATTAGGGGTGTTAAAAAAAATCGATTCGGCGATATATCGCGATACTACATCGCGCGATTCTCGAATCGATTCAATAATCGGCAGAATCGATTTTTTTTAATTTTTTGTTATTTTTTTTTAGGATTCACACCTTGAGCATGGAAGAATGTTATATGAACGGAACATTAAGCCTTAATATTTTATTTGAATGCTGTTCAAACATGAAACAGATTACAACCTCTATAAGACTGAAATTTCAGATAAATAAATAATACATTTTCATATAAATCTTACACTCTACAAGCTTACTGATTAGTATTTTCTAAATTTGAATGAAAAAAAATCGCAACAATCGACTTATAAATTCGTATCGGGATTAATCGGTATCGAATCGAATCGTGACCTGTGAATCGTGATACGAATCGAATCGTCAGGTAGTAGGCAATTCACACCCCTAGTATTTATCCTTACTGTTTTTTTTTTAATTTGTTATTATTTTATTCTATTCTTATTTCACTTTCTTATTGTTTTAATTTTGTCATTGTCCTTTCAAGTTATATTATAAAGTTGATATTTCAAGGAGTCAAAGACTTTCTTTCCTCAAAATTCAAGGATGATGCAGAATATATAAAAGAAAAGGTTAAGGCTTTACAGCAGTGGTAAACAAGTAAGAATGGTTTTATTATTGACATAAATCTATACAGTAACCTTGTATACTTCATGATTTTTTTTTTATATGGACTTGTCATTCAAAGCAGAGAATATTAATAGCAAAAGTTTATGCCTAAGTGGCACCCATTGAAAAGAAACTGGGAAAGGGGTTAATTTTATGCATTACATTTATTTTTAATAAATAAATCGGCAGATTAAATCTGTATTTTTTTTTTCTGCCAAAAATCGGTATCGGCTTTAAAAAAAATGCATTACGGTCGGGCACTATTTTTTTTAGTGCAGCGAGTGAAATTCATCTTGGGAAATGTATGGCTCATCTGAGCAAAAACAGTCTTGGGAGAACATAACATAACTGCACAGGAAGCCTTGCGGTGAGATTCAAGCCCCAGAACCACAGAACCAAGAGCCACAACCACTATAAACACACTAAAGGTGATGAATGAAGTTGTCCAATACCTGTGTGTATTTTGAGGTGCATCCTGAGGTTGCTGGGATCACTGAAGGCCTTGCTGCAGTATTCACACTTGTGCGGCTTCATGCCAACGTGGCCCATGAAGTGAACGTTGAGCTTGGTGGACGTGATAAACGCCCGCGAGCACATGCTGCACTTGAACTTCTTTTCCCGCGGGTGCCTCGGACCCTTCGGGTTCGCTCTGGAGGTGCCGCCGCTCGGGTCCCGAATAGCGTCCGGGTTGTCCCCGTTGGCCCGCCCTGCCGCTTGGGGCCACGGGGAGGACGACGAGCTCGACGCGCCATTGGTGATCTTCTCGCCTGGTTGCACAGGGGGTTGAGTGGGCTGCTCTTGCTGAAGCGGGTGGTCGTGCTGCGGCGGGCTGTGAGGAGGCTGGCCAGGGTCAGGGTTGCTCATGTGAGGCTTGAGGTCCGAAAAAGACGAGCAGTCTTTGCCACACTGGCACAGCTGGGTCTCGGCTAAAGGAGGAACACCTGGATACAAGACGGAGGAGATATATATATATATATATATATATATATATATATATACATACACACATATATATATACATATATATATTTATTTATTTATTAAATTGGTGGATGAATCAGTTATTGGAATTTTATTCTATAAATTATTGAAATCGACTTCAAAATTTCCATTCAGTTGGCTACTAGAAAATAAGCGACACAGAAAGAAAAGAATGAATAACAAAGGGAAAGGAACAGTGGACATAGAAAGAAATAAAAAAAATGTGAAAGTGAAGGAAAAAAATGCAAGAGAAAGACAAAAACAAGAAAGGGAAAAGAACAAGATCAAGCACAAGAAGTCAGCAAAGCAATATTTTTTTTCCCATTTGTCATGGCTCAAACAACTTGAGCACAAAAACAGCAAATACCAGAGTGTGCATTATTCCCCCGCCCCCCCCCCAAAAAAAAAAAGAGCCACCGGACAAATGCCGAACTACAAATATGAGGGCTTGACTGCATAAAAATTAAGGGTGTCACGATTTCGATTTTTTATCGAAATCGATCGAAATTACGTCACGATTTCGAGCATCGAAATAGAAGAGAGGACACACGATTCGATGCCCCCCCGCGCCCGCCGCCACCGCCGCCACCGCCACCTCCCAGGAAAGCAAATGAGACGCAGCCATTCAGCTACTAGCTAACGGCACTTGTTAGCTGACTTCTCCTGCAGTCATGATGGCAAGCGCGGACAGACACAGCAATGGTGCTTCAAGCCGCTCCCGCTTCTCTCGTCACCAGTTTGGAAACATTTTGCGTTCCCGGTGAGTTATGTCGACAACGTTCACGATAAAAAGACCACAGTTGCAAGATATGCTATGTGCGCGTACTGTACTCGGCCACGGTGTTACGCCCGGCTCGTCAAGGGGAAGGGAAGTAACACAATAACAGAAAATATAGAGTAGATAAACACGGGTCGACTTTAACATCTGAGTAGTTTTAATTGAAATTTCAGGCAGGGGTTTGACAAGGGAGTGAAAGTGGAAGGTGAACAAATAATAACCGCATTTGACAGAACTGACAGAACGGAGGAGAAACAACAATAACCAATAGGGGTATAATACACGGATACACAATAGCGTCGCGCTGGCACAGTCGTCCAATCGGAGTGTCGCGCTGGCACAGTCGTCCAATCGGAGTGTCGCGCTGGCACAGTCGTCCAATCGGAGTGTCGCGCTGGCACAGTCCTCCAATCAGAGTGTCGCGCTGGCGCATTCAAACTGAAGTACCATTATACGGGCACCAGCCGACACAAACACACACATACATACTAGGGGAGCGGAGCCGGCGGCGGGCCCGAGCCGCCAGCCGTAACAACGGGAAACACGACAAACATGACGGGACATTTACGCAGGCATCACAAAGATTTAGATTTATCAAATTCAACTAGAAGTGGGAAAACAACGGTCCAACCAACTATTTCATCCTCATTTACAGTGAAACTTCCACACACTTCAGCTCGCGCGAAACGCCAGATCCATAGGTCTATTTATAGCAGCAGACCTGCAGCCTTGGAAAACGCTGGATTCAAACATTTAATTAGTGTACTTGAACCACGCTACAGTATGCCCAGCAACTGTAAATGTTGGGATATAGTTTGTTCAGGCTGTATTTGTTCCATGACTTTGGATACAATATATTTTTTGTTGTTGTTGCACATTGCACATTATTTTAAGAGGAACGCACAGCACACTGTTGTAACCAAAAACAGTCAATAGATGGCAGGCACCCACTGTGACTTTTTGTTTTTGTTTTTTTATTTTTTATTTTACACTTCAGTAAGAACAAGACGGTTAACTTTATATTGTAAATAAATTCTTTGAATTTGATCATTCCTGCCTAATGTCAATTATCATATATTACATAAATTTACACAAAAATAATATGGAAATTGCATCACCTATATGTAGCCGATCTTTTGAAATAAGATTTACTGTACAATGAATAGAACCAATGATCATAGACTAGCCTTAGCCTACAGAAGCATATGCCTCTGTGTTATAAAGTGGGGGAGCGAAAAAAAAAAAAAAAAAAAAAAAATCGGAAAAAAAATCGAATCGTGACCCCAAAATCGAAATTTAAATCGAATCGTGGAGTTGGCGAATCGTGACACCCCTAATAAAAATAGATTAGTCTGCATCTGACCCGTGAGTCTGCAGTAGTCTCGACTGTAGTAGAAGCGCAGCTCCTCATCGGGGTGGATCTCCATGGTGGTGCAAAAGAACAGCTTCCCATTGGCACAGTATGCAACCAAGTTCTGCTCTTCGCGGCTCCTACAAGCACAAAAAGACTCAAATTAAGAAAATAAATTTTGGGGGGAATTTTAAGATGAAATTAATAGTTGCGAATGCATGTTCATACCTTGCCTTGTGAACAAACATCATCCAGTTGCATTCGTTCTCATCTGCCGTCACGATGTAGAACTCCAGCACATTGTTGTGGTACATCTGTCACAATTTAGTCTTCTTCCTTACATGTGCTTTTATTTTCCATGCACACTTAGTATGCTCCGGGTCAGTTTGACCCACGCTCAAGGATTGTCCTCATCATACATACTTGCAGGAAACTAACCTTCCAAATCTGAGGCGTGTCTTTTTCCGGCCAATCGGAGAGATCCACGTTGCTACAGTGCTGTCCGACCATCGGTCCGAAGCAGGTCCTCGGCGGGATGATGTCCCGTGCAAAAACACCTAACGGAAACAGAAAGATAAGTCCCATATATAAACACATGGTCACGATGCTAGTGCAGTGAAAGTCTGCTGGCATCGCCAATACTGATATATTTAAATAAAAACATAAAAAAATAAGGTAGCTCTATCATGTTTTCATGCAATCTATTCCAAAGATGAGATACTAAGTAATGTGTTACATGATCAAAACACTACTCTGACATGCCCGTTTTCTGTTTGACCAAACCGTAGCAGCGCATAAAAGAGCCAAACTGAAACTAAATAAACTACTAGATTGATATTTTAGTGCCAGTATCAATTCTGACTTGGGATCGATCCGCCCACCTCTACCCATTTGGTACACTTACCGAGCGGCTCGTCGGCCACGGAGATGCGAAGGCAAAGCGGACGCGGGATGGAGAGGCGAGCCCGACTTTGGATCGGCGCATCGGGGACGAATGTGACCGGGCCGTGCTCGGGGCAGTCGGAGGTATATGAGCGCTCACACAGAGTGCACCCTGACATTTTCACAGCAACATATTTCAAATGATTAATCTTTTTTTTCTTTTCTCAAATCAATTGCAAAGACACTTACAAATGGTGTAAGCAGCAACCATGCTCTCCTTGTCGGGGCTTGAATCTTCCAGTTGCAGAGCGGCGTTGACCAGCACCAGGTTGTTTTCCGGACCCAGCGAGACCTCCGTGGCGATGGGAGAGACGTTCACCGAGTCCAGCCCCATGCCAGAGTGCCCGTGGAGGGCCACGGGCCCCAGCTGGCCCTGGCCGGCCATGGAGCCGGTGAGCACCACGCTAACGACACCGGAATTCAGCTCCCCGTTCGGGTGGAGCTGCTCGTCAAGTCCTCCCGCTCCTCCTCCTCCTCCGCCCGCATTCCCCACGCGGCCCCCCATGTGATCCGGCTCCATCAGTTCCAGCACAGGTGGTCCGTGGAGAGGCATCACCACGCCCGAGGAGTCCACCACGGTGCCATCCGACACGGGGACCACCCCGACTCCGTCCATGGAGGCCAGCTCCTCCCCCATCCTGTCCGGGGACATGGGGCTGCCGTGGCGAGACTCCATGGCTAATCCCGTCGAGTCCAAATCGTGGGGGGCGCCGCCGGGGGTCTGGTGGAGGTCTCCTTGGCCGCCCACTTGTCTAGAGTCCATGGGCACCACCAGGCCCTGCTCCAGCGGGCCGCCCGCTCCGCCGTAAGGGTCGAGGCCTGCGGGGTTCTGGCTGGCCACGGAGAGGCTCCCGTCCATGTTGAGGCTGCTGGGATGGATGTACTGAGGTGGGGGGCGGTCAGCCAAATAGGACAAAATACCTGAAGCAACACAAACATTTGATGACCCAAATAGATGTTTTCATTAAATTACTCCTCTTTTACATTTGTCAAATGGAATCCAGTCGCCTGCTGCATATTCATCAAGTTTTAACTGGCTTGTTTTTTGGGGAAACCAAACCATTGATCTATTGCTGATTTCCAAATAATTGAAAATACCACACAAACATTTTTTTTTTCTGGCTAAGGAAGAGTCTGCTGCTGTCCTTTTGTACGTTTAGTGCTTACGTTGTCACAGAACACAATATTCTTTGG
>NC_135426.1:7247500-7255000 GCF_051991245.1 Festucalex cinctus
GAGACTAAATTTAAAAATGAACATTCCTAGCGCTAGTGATGCTAGCAAAGAGACACTAGCGAGGCGGCGGGGAAGCGAGCGCTAACCCGGGGTGGATGATGATTTGGCTGACGGGAATAATGTCGGTAGTGTCCTGAGGCGTGGACTTCTTCCAGATGGAAAACTTGACCCGGAACGCCGATGGGTTCGATCTGGAATGACATAAATAAAACCCAGTTGGTTGCATCGCAGGGAACATTGATGATCAAATAAACGCATCAAATTGTGGGGGTTAAAAAAAAAAAAAAAAAGACCTGACTGGTACATGGACTTGAACCTGGCTACCAAGAATCCCAATCAATTGTCAAAAAGCTCTCTCACCTGGCGCAGTGTGCTGCCGTGACGATCCAGCAGCCTCCGATGTACGTTCCGCCGCAGTTGATCTTCCCGTTTTCTTCCAGGCCCACCTGCCATTGGATCTGCGTCTGTATGGAGGACCAAAACTGCCAAAATTAAAAATAAATGACTAAATAAATAAATAAATGACTAAAAGTGAAAATAAAAATGAATATAAAAAATATAATTTGAAAATTACATATAAAAAATAAATATAAATGGAAATAAATCAGTTTTTATTTTCACTTTTTGTCATTTATTTCATCATTTATCTTTTTATTTCGTCATTTATCTATTTATTTCATCATTTATCTATTTATTTAGTCATTTATTTATTTATTTAGTCATTTATTTATTTTTAATGTTGGCAGTTTTAGTCCGTACTGCCAAGTCGAAATGTTATTCAAATGAGTGGGTGGTCCCCCTTGGGTTGGACTCCACCATTGCAAACTGCTTGTCATCGGCCGAGTGAGCAGCTTAGCGAACAAGGAAGTCTCGCCGCCTTGCAATGGAGAGCTCCAGCAATGGGCGACGATCGTGTCCACTGTCACCTCAACTTGCGACTTGAGTTGCTAGACAACAAGTGAGAGCAGACAGTCCAACCCAAGACGCGCTTAGGACCGCCCCCTCATTTGAATAACATTTCGACTTGGTAGTACGGCCCAAAGCTGCCAAAATTCAAAATAAATAAATGACTAAATAAATACATGACTAAATAAATAGATAAATGACTAAATAAATAAATAAATGACACAAAGTGAAAATAACAGATTTATTTCCATTTATATTTATTTTTTTATATTCATTTTTATTTTCACTTTTAGTCATTTATTAGTTTATTTAAGTCATCTATTTATTTTGAATTTTGGCATTTTTGGTCCTCTATACGTCTCTATGCGCGGGCAGTGGGGGCAACACGTGCGTGAGACACGGAGTCCGAGTGAGCCGGCCGCTGCCGACGCTCGACGTCGTGCAAACCCACCCGGTTGGCCTGGACGCCCCCGACGACTCTCTTGACGCGGCTCACTCGGTCCTTCACGCTGGTGTTGTAAGTGGCGTTCAGGTTGGGAATGCCGCACTGCAACTTGGACTCCAGATGTTCACGGCTGGCCCGCGTTTCTACAAATAAAATTATTATTTCCCCCACTATGGCACGTGCACTCCCAAAATTTTTGACTGTGATAAGTGGAGTTCCAAACCATTCCTAGGAGAGACATACTCTGCAAGCAGGAGAAGGAATGACACAATCAGTGGTCAATATGGCGGAAGCTTCTGGCGCGATCCTTCCCGAGTGCCTACCTGTGCTTTTCCACTCCACCTTGGTCGGCCCTGTGCGACATTACAAGTTCATCACTTGACACTATTTCTTAAAGTTCACTTTTAATCATGTTTCCATGTCCAAGAAAATCCTCACAACAGACATTTGCATTCTCTCCGCAAATCGCTTGCGAATGCTGAAATGCGGAATGAAAAAAAACACGGATGAATGAGTACATAATGATATAGAACGGGAACGAATTTTTGGCAGAATTTTGGAAAGAGAAAATTAATAGCCAGCAAGGCATGAATTTTAAAATTCAAAGTTGAAATTGGAATGATGTGAATGGGATGAATTTTGTGGAAAGAGAAGCACATTAAACTAGTGGGCAGAAAACAAACAAGAAGGAATGTTTTCAGTATTTCCAAAATAATTGTCCTCATCAAATGATCAGACATAAAATATTTTTTTTTCCCTGGCATGCAGTGTAAATTTTGATATTAATAAATTTTAATGTAATTTTAGTTTTTTGGTTTTTTTTTAACCAAAATTAAAGTTTTAGTCATAATTTAGTCATCTCATTATATTTAAGTTTTAACCCAATTTTAGTCGACAAAAATAAAGAGCAATTTTAGTCAACGGAAAAAAAAAAAAAAAAAAGAGCAATTTTAGTCGACTAAGTTGATAATTAAGATGATTAAGTCAATATTTTCCTTCAGCATACATTTCAACTTTTATACAGAAAATTATAAAACAGCAATTTGTAACTGTAGTTTAACACGCAAGTCACATTTAATACAACGGTGGCTTTATTGTTTCAATGAAACATGTTGACAATATAATATAGTTTTCCCCTAAATTAAAAAAAAAAAAAGTGCATAACTGATTGAGATTAATCTTACAGCTGCACAATGAATGTAAACATGTTTGAACATTGAACAGCTTCTGATTGGTTGTTTTCACCAACCCGCATTTCATTCCTTCTGATTGGATTGTGTGAATTTTTGTCACTGTGTTTTCATTTTCGTTTTCGTGATTGATGAAATTGTCAGTCAATTTTAGTTATTGCTTTAGTCTCGATGAATGATTTCTATTTTAGTTTCCGTTTAATTTTCGCCAGCAAAAAAGATTTTCATGATGAATTTTTTCGTCCACGACATTATCACTGCTGGTCCGTCAAACCAAATTGAACCTAAACAGAAAGTAAGTTGTGGAATGTTCCATGATGGTGCGTTTGTGTCTCACAGTGCTTCGGAGCTTCGTCGTCCCCCGCCAAACAGTCCCTCTGTCCGTCGGCAATCGCATCAGCGTGCACGCACACGCCTGTCTGGCAGCGGAAGGCGCCACTTCTGCAGCCTGGCGAGGGGGGAGGGGCAGAGACAACCGCTGTGAAGGCGGAAGCATTTGCACGAGTGTGCATGTGCATGTGTTTACGTTTGCAGCACATCTCGTCGCTGCGGTCGCCGCAGTCGTCGATGCCGTCGCACGTCTGGTTGGCAGACACGCATTTCCCGTTGGCGCACACGAAGCCGCACTCTAGTGGAAAAGGAGCAGGTCAACGGGGGCGTTTTGTTTGTGCGCGCGTGTGGTGAGAGAGGTCACGTCTTCATGTGAGAGGCATCCTTCTGTCACATACGACATTCAGATGCTTTCACCGTGCTACCAGGAAATTATTCACCCACACATACGGCCCAATCACTTCCTCGCACACACAAACGCACTACTGAAACACACTCATACACCACTGAAAAGCTCTCAATCACTACTGAAATGCCTTCACACTCATTACTGAAAAACCATTCACTCTCGAACTAGTACTGAGGCACTCAAACGCTAGTGAAAAGCAAAAAAAATAATAATAATCCTACTCGCGACTGAAATCACAACCAACTAAAATAATCTCCCCCTCCCACTACTGCAACATTCTCACACTACAGAATAGCTTATCCACAATGAAATGCTCTCACTCTTCTCTCACACAGACACACAATCTCTCTCTCCCTCCCTCTCTCCCTCCCCCTCTCCCCCCCACACTACTAGCTAGACTGTTCTGCCACCATTGAAATGCACTCTATTACAGCTATTACACTCACACACTACTGAAAAGTTATCTTCGTAGTGTTTGAGTGGTTCAGTAGTGCATCTGAAGGTTTTTAGAGAGAGAGAGAGAGAGAGAGAGAGAGCGAGAGCGAGAGCGCGTGTGAGGGAGGGATGGAGAGAGAGAGAGAGCGAGAGAGAGAGAGAGAGTGAGAGTGTGTGTGTGAGGGAGCATTTCACTGTGGATAAGCTATTTTGTAGTGTGAGAATGTTTCAAAAGGGTTATAATTTTTCAGTGGACCGTGTAAGAGTTTCAAGAGTATGAGTGAATAACATTTCAGTAGTGTGTTGAAGCATTTCAGTTGTGTGCGAGGATATTCCAGTAGTGTGTGTCTAAGAGAAATTCAGGGGTGGGGGTGTGTGGGTGGGTGTGTTCTTGTACATACCACATTGTGAGGACCAAAATACGTCTTTATCCAACAGAATGAGGACATTTTTGTGAAGTGAGGACATTTTGCCCGGTCCTCACTTCTCAAGACCTCTTTTTGAAAGTCAAGACTTGGTTTTAGAATTTAGGTTTGAATTGGGTTATGGTTGGGTTTAGGGTAAGGGTTAGGGTTAGGCAATCATTTTTGATGGTTGGGGTTAGGGTAAGGGTCTAGGAAATGCATTATGTCAATGGATGTCCTCACAAAGATATATGTACAAGGATGTGTGTGTGTCTGTGTGTGAGATAGATTTAAAATGAGAGGTTTCACTTTAGTATTAAAGCATTTTCAGGCATGTGTGATGAGTGTTTATGACCACTTCAGTAGTATGTGAGCATTGTTAGGTAATACTGCGAGAGTTTCAAGAGTATGAGTGAATAACATTTCAGTAGTGTTTTGAAGCATTTCAGTTGTGTGCGAGGATATTCCAGTAGTGTGTGTCTAAGAGAAATTCAGGTGTGTGGGTGTGGGGGTGTGCGTGTGTGGGGGTGTGTGTGGGTGTGTGTGTGTGTGTGTGAGAGAGAGAGATTTAAAATGAGAGGTTTCACTTTAGTATTAAAGCATTTCAGGCATGTGTGATGAGTGTTTATGACCACTTCAGTAGTATGTGAGCATTGTTAGGTAATCCTGAATTTGCCTGACTCTAACTCTACTACTCTAACTCTAACCTTCCGGCGGGTTGGTCTGGTTGTAGCAGGTTGCCGTGGCGACCTTCCTGTCAATCGTGTCGTTGACCCAAACGCTGTCGTGGATGACGCATTCGGCCAGCGACGTCTCGAAGCCTTGGCAGCGAACGCTAACGCAGCTGTCAGGAAGAGCGTGATCTTGGCTCGGTGGTCCGGGCACGAGCAAGCCAGCGGACGCGGCGCCACTGCAGGACACACCAACAATGCGCTGTTAGCTTGCTAGCCAAGTGGCAGCATCAGCGTTTTTATGTGTCTCAGTAGTGACTGTGAGAGTGTTTCAGTAATAGGCCGTCAGGTCACACACGTTTTCGTTCAGTTTCGCTCCACTACCAGGGCCACTAAATAATCTTTACTTCATAAAATAGATTTATTAGAAGTAAGTAAGAATCCGTGGAGTTCACCCTCTGAAAACCTGCCAATTTTGTATTTTCGGTGGTGAAACCCCGGCACTATTTTGCGATGAGGCGCAGTGATCTCCGGTGTGGGCGTAGTGCCATTAGGTCGGTAGTGGCGTGATTTAGGTCACATGAGCCAATCAGGTAGCTGCTGCTTTCTCCTCACCATAGCAACCGCATATCAAAAATGGCGACCACAACGTCGGAGAGCGAAGAAGAGCGAAAGGAGAAAAAAGTTAAAAAGAAAGTGGTGAAAAAACTTCGTTCCCGTTCAGGTTTGTCCATCGCTTCAGCTGGCCCCGTCCTTCCAGCCATCTGCATCATTTGTAAAAATAAATTTCAAAGTATATTCGTCTGGGATCGGAAGGCACACGGAAGAGGGATCATCTCACCAAAGCAGAAACATTGTCAGCAGGTATGTGCTACACACACGCGTGCCCATTTCTGTTATTAATGTGACCGATATTTAGTATAGGGCTGAAAATAATTTGTTGCTAGGTTAAGTTTTAAGGCTATAGTTTATTAAAAACGCGAGCTGCTGAATGATTTATCGAGTGAATCCAACAGTTGTTACCAAACTCGAGTTACCTGTGCCCATCAGAGTCATAATAAAGAGTCACAGCTACACGTTCCCTTTTCCCCAAACTCTCTCTCATCAACCTCAACAAACACTTTACTTAAATCTGTGATGACCATATACTGTAAAGAGGTGATGTGACAATAACACTTATAATGTAATTCTTTTTTGTCTAAAGGCGGGTTGCTGCAGGCAGATGAGATGAAGAAAGACTGTTCCATTCTTCTGCATATTCAAGACAAAAGACTGTGTCACAATGGAGGTGCAGTTTTGTTTCAGAGATTACACAAGGTTCTTAAAGTCAACAGAAACAGCAACAAGGGACGAACAAATGTGAGTTGTTACATTGCACTATTTCATTGTCACTTTGCTAAAATTACACATTTCAAAAGTAAAGCATTGGTCAGCAATATGTCACTTGTATTCTGTTTACATTTCGAGACAGCATTAATTAGAAAGCATGACTTTGCACATGTTAAGTGAGTGTAGGTGTGTTTCAGACAACCCTATGCTGAGAGCTACAAACTCTTTTGTGAACAAGTAATCCGTCAAAGGATTATAGTTGACAAAGATGTGATGAGAATGGACAAGCTAAGGGGTTTGTGAACAGTGTTAAGAAACACGGGGATCTTGATGCTTCAGACTACAGGTAACGTATAAATCTTCACACTGAAAAACATTGTCTGAAATCTATGGGAAGAGATTTGTCTAAAATCTCACTGTTTCAGAAAAAAATAGTTTGCTGACAAGCTCAATTTAAGTTAAAAATAAATAAATAAATAAAATTGATTCTCTAAAAATGAAAACCAGTTGGTTGTTAATTATTATATGCAAATGTGTTTTTTTGTCTTCTGTATTTATAATTGTTCTTTGACCAAGAAAGTATATAGGCCTATAGGTATATTTTTATTTCTATCCAAATATACGATTATTCACTAGAATTTTCAGTAGGATATCCGAATACCAAAATATTCGATAGCTGCAGCACTAATAATACTAATTTTGAGTTGTGGCACGCCCACACGAGTTATTTTACCACACACCCATGTTAAAACAAGCTTACTGCACACACACTGCACCCCAACGTCAAATTTTTGCTAACGTCATAATAATAATAATAATAATAATAACAATAATAACAACAATAATAATAATAATAATATATATTATAAATTTTGTTGGATCCAAAAGCAACTTACATAATTATAGTTTCATATGATTGTAATTGTCTTATTTTCAAATGTTTAAATATTTTCTTGATTTGAACAAAATATAATTGTTTTGAATAATCTTGATTTCAATTATTACCAAAATAATTGTGATGATTATTTTTTTCCATAATAGAGCAGCCCTAATGTGATGTGAATATGTGTATCTTGTGCTCATCTTTCCCTTTAATTTTCTATTTCAGGCAGTATATACTGAAACGAAGATTGAGATGTGATTTCCCCCAGCTGGTTTTTCACACCCCTTTCCAGCAACACCTCTGAAATGGTTTTTGTAGAGACATTATCAACAACTGACAAACTTTTAGATAGGGTACCTCACTCATCAGATACATCAACTACTGAGTCTACTGATGTAAGCCAAGAAAGTGACACTAACACATAGCTGGTACAACATCAGGTTGGAAAATCACAGGGCATACGAGGACACTTTAAAATGCAGGGCTGTAAAATCTATG